>NC_054702.1:56144056-56439056 GCF_016097555.1 Gigantopelta aegis
CGTAGGAGGGGTGAACGCTACAGAGATGCATGTGTCCTGGAGAGAGACCCGTGGGGTGGCCAAAGCATCATGGTTTGGGGTGCTATAGGCCTGAATCAGAGAATTGGGCCCCATTTGTTCCAAAATGTGGGTGCAGGCAGAGGGAATGGCATCACAGCGCAGCGCTACGTTGACCAGATTCTAACACCTCACATAGTGCCCTTCTTCACGCGTCACCATAACCACGTGTTCCAGCAGGATAATGCTCGCCCCCACATGGCCAGGATCACCATGGACTTCCTGCGTCAGCACAACATCAGAACCATGCCGTGGCCGGCTCTCAGCCCTAATTTGAACCCGATTGAACACCTGTGGGATGAAATCCAGAGACGGCTTAACCAGGTGGTCCCACGGCCGACAACTCGTGTGCAACTGGAGGCAGCTTTCCTGAGGGTGTGGGCACAGGTGCCAATGGCTTTTGTGAACCGCCTCGTGCACTCCATGTACCGACGGTGTATGGCCGTTTTGAACACCCAGGGAGGACATACACGGTATTGAACATGTCACGCCCTACAATCTCGATGTGCTGGATCCCCCCTCTACCTGAACACAGGCAAACGACCCAGAGACTGTGGTCAAAGTGCATCCAATAAATTGACTTTATCAGATTTTTCAAAATTTATCTTTGATATTAATAAATTGAAACATATTTTCTCAGCCACACATGTGTCGCATTTCTTTTGCAGTTCAGTATATATCTAACAAGAACATTTATAATGATTCTGATATTAATGTTTTCCAATTAAATAAAAGTCTTATCACATAGAAAACAAAAATAAATTATTAATAAATCTGATGATAAATGGATAATATGCCCTTTTGAATTTTAAAAAAGAAAATGCTTTTTGACTCAACAAAAGACTGTTTAATCACCAATTTTAGTAGGTGTCAAACAGCTTTCATTATATACTCCATTCATATTACAGTATACTTAGTACCAATAGATGTTTTATATAGACTTTTAGGCAAACATAGTATCATATATATACCATATCATAATACCATATAATATCATATAACATGATACTGAAGTCCAGGAACAGGAAAAAGCCTAATGGGTTCAATGAGGGGTATTGATTCTAAGATCATATTTCTGTAGAGTATCTGGCACTCTACATTAAAGGTTCACTTTATAATAAAATTTTCACTTTATACTAAAATTGCTAACTATAAATAAATAAATAAATAAATATATATATATATACACACACACAGTAGAATCTCACTGGCTCGAATGACCTACGGTCGAACCTATCAGTATTCTCCAACCAAGAATAAAGTCCTGATTTCTCTCTCTATTAAACCCCTTTATTTTGGTGCTGATTGGTCGAATACCCCTGGGGTCAAACAGAAGCTTTCTCTCGAACCAGTTTATTAGTCCGAACTGTAAAATTAAACATATTTAGCTCGAACGGCTACGTTTATCCAAAGAAATATAAAAAATAATTTATGTATAATTTTTTCATCGACCCTTTCACGCTTATCATGTTGTTTATTTAGCACCTGTCGTTAATTATCTTGCAATTGTAATGCGGTAATCGTTAGATGAATGAAACTTGCAAGTAACACCAAACAATTCATGAGTCAATCGGATCATCTCGTCTAAGCCGGTTTTACGGAAACATGCGAGGTGGTCCGATTGATTTTTGTGTTACAGAAGCACCCAACAACGGCCGAATGCATGGTTTGAACTACCCGATGGGTCAAACAAACTTTGATGCACCGACAGTGTTCGAGCCAATGAGATTCTACTGTATATATATATATATATATATATATATATATATATATATATATATATATATATATATATATATATATATATTACTGTATGTATCAGTCTACATTGCAAAAATTACAATAGTATTCCAGAAAGTTGACTTTGTGGTCCTTTTTCCTTTTAACTAAATAATATTTGAATGCAGTATTTTCAATAGTTTTTTTTATGAAATTAAAATAGTCTTTATTGAAAAAGCAAACATACATCTTGTATTTGTCTACATCTTCACCATTTGTGTTTGGATTTAACTTCATTGTAAAGTTAACTTTAAACTTAGATGTATCTACCTGCCAATCACTGGTAAGTAAAGGGCTATTAAACTATTTTATGTAATGCTAAATTGGCCTATTTTACACCTCCCTCCCCTATAATGCTGTTTAGTGTATATGTTTGAATGTACACAACACCTTCTATACCCTTCACAAGAGTATTATGCAATTGTTGGATGGCCCTTAAAAGACAAACAATCCATGTCTTGGTAGTAAATATCAATTAAAGTGTAATAAAAACATAACACTAGGATTTTTTTTAAACCCAGGTGGCATGCACATAAACTATAAATATGTAGGCAGTAACCTTATGGAACTTCTTAACAAGTGACACTTTTTCAAATTTATTCGTACAGATCTACTGCAACCCTGCAATGATATCGCTAGTGCAGTGAGGCATGCAAATGCTGATGATAGATTATCTGATATTAAGCCATGGTTCGTTAAACTCAGACTCATTTCTTATCACCACCCACCAGTGTTGGTTTATCACATAACACTTCAAAGGCTCAAGTCATCTGGTGCACAGTTACTTTCTTCCAGCAGGAATTGTAGCATACTGGTGCGAAAAGACAATTTACTGATTGCAGAAGAATCATAGCAGGATTTTTTAGAAAACATGGCCATTTTTGAGAAAACATGGAGAATTCTGAGAAAACATGGAGATTTCTGAGAAAACATGGAGATTTCTGAGAAAACATAAATATTTCTAAGAAAATATTTATTAGACAAAGGTTGTACAGTTAATTATCACATATGACAAAATATGTCATAAAGTCATATTTGTGGAACATGTAAAATTTTGCTGTAAGGTCTTAGTTGTTCTTTAAACTAATGTGACCAGTACATTTTAGAATCAGACCTGATGCTTATAAAACTTTTATAGAGTCTAGACTCGAAACTCTAATAGAGTCTGAGACAGTAACATCATGGCAACGCCATACACATAGCATGTGTGTGAAGTCATTTCAGATTGAAGGAAATGTTTTATTTAACGATGCACACTCAACACATTTTATTTACGGTTATATTGCGTCAGGACCACACAGATATTGATAAGAGGAAACCCGCTGTCACCATTTCATGGGCTACTCTTTTCGATTAGCAGCAAGGGATTTTTTATATGCACCATCCCACAGACAGGATAGTACACACCACTGCCTTTGTTACATCAGTTGTGGAGCACTGGCTGGAACGAGAAATAGCCCAATGGGTCCACTGATGGGGATCGATCCTAGACTGACCACGCATCAAGCGAATGCTTTACTACTGGGCTACGTCCCGCCCACCGAATTTGAGATTGAATATGGACTCTAAAATTTTTATAAGCACAGACCCTACTGGTATTTAAATAAAAACTTACATGAGTAAGAAAGAAAGAAAATAAATTTTAAAAACAATATGCTGTGAAGAAATTAAAAATTTTAATTAGATGGGCTGCAACTGCAAATAATAAATCTTTTATATATACTTAATCCTACGTCCTCCGTCTGGTCAATTACATGTATATATGTACTATATAAAAGGAAAGGAAAATGACAGTTAATGGCATCTCAGAACATTTTAAGCTTTAGGAAAGAAAGAAAGAAATGTTTTATTTAACAACGCACTCAACACATTTTATTTACGGTTATATGGCGTCAGACATATGGTTAAGGACCACACAGATTTTGAGAGGAAACCCGCTGTCGCCACTACATGGGCTACTCTTTCTGATTAGCAGCAAGGGATCTTTTATTTGCACTTCCCATAGGCAGGATAGCACAAACCATGGCCTTTGTTGAACCAGTTATGGATCACTGGTCGGTGTAAGTGGTTTACACCTACCCATTGAGCCTTACGGAGCACTCACTCAGGGTTTGGAGTCAGTATCTGGATTAAAAATCCCATGCCTCGACTGGGATCCGAACCCAGTACCTACCAGCCTGTAGACTGATGGCCTAACCACAACGTAACCGAGGCTGGTCTTTAAGCTTTAGGTGTCTGAGACGGCAAATACCATATAGAGGATATTTCATGTTTTTTGTCAAATCTGATTTATATCTCATCCAGTGAAGTTTGCAAACTTCACAAGATGAGATATAAATCATATATGACAAAAAAACATGACATTTTCTATTTATTATGTAACTTTTGCCAATTTACCTTTATTTTTAAAATGCCAGCAGCAAAATAGTACCGGCTTTCTTACAATGAAGATAACACTTTCTACAGTGACGATAACACATTTTAGAGTGAAATAGTAAATTTTCACTCTAAAATGTGTTATCGTCACTGAGTGACTGATAACACTTTTATTTCACTGATATTTTAAGATATTTCACTACCGTATATCTTCGCCTATAAGTCGAATTTTTTTCACCCAAAAATTATTTTATAACTTGGGGGGTCGACTTATAAGAGGGTAAAAAAATTTCACCAAAAAATATTACTGTTTTGGGGATTATTTTACAAGTTTTACTGTTGAAGTATGCCATGTATTTATACTCAAATATGTTAATTTGACACATTTATTTTTTATAACCTTTTTTTTTTGGCATTAGAACGGTTTTGGTTATGCGAAAAGGCGTACGATCTCACTCACATGCCAAGACAACAGTCCACTTAGTTAAATTAACAGTCATAACTAATAGTAAAAATGTAAACAATACTAACTACCTGTTGCCTGAGTTTATTTTGAAATCTGGTCACTGGCATTAATGGTTGTTCAAACAATGTTTTGGCGGTGATTAACTTCATGAATATTACTAAGCTTTCCCTTAAAATAGACTGATCTCTGCAGTTCACTTATCTAGAGCAATAGGGACACACGTCATTTGGTACAAAAACCAGTGTACTTTCCAGAGTTATCCTCCTTACATGTATTAATATGGCGGCAAAACGTGATACTTTCAGTTTTATTGTAGTGATCTGTTGTCAGTGTTTATAAATAAAGTTGTTGTCTGTGCACAAAACCATCTGTACAGTACTATACAGTAACAGTCAAACAGCTTTCACTCTCTACTAAGGGAATATTTCGTTTTGATGCTATGTAATAATGATAGTTTGATTGGAATAGTTTGATCATATTGCGATGTACAAAACGTGATTGAATGTTTAACGACAAAACCGAAGTTTGTAAAATAATTTTCTTTTGTTCAAATATTATTGTTCTCATGTGCTGAAAATAAGAAATATTTCAATATTTATAAGTAGTTTTTCATGGGTCGACTTATAAACGGGTCAATAAAAAAATAAGTTTTCAGGGCTTGAAATTAGGGACTCGACTTATAGCCGAGATCGACTTACAGGCGAAGATATACGGTAAATGTTAAATAATAATACTGTGTTATTAGCTGATATAGCAGAAATGAGTGAAATATTAGTCAGAGGCCATCAGGTGGCAGGGAAAAACCCCAAATGACCACCAAGGTACAACACATAGCACCTCATGTAGAAGAGAACGGACATTGAGAGCTTTACATGCATACCACTCTATGTTAAAAGTTTGTTTTGTTTAAAGACACCACTAGCACACATCAATAATTTATCATTGGCTCTTGAATGTGAATTTTTTTGTTAATTCTGACATGTAGTCTTCAGAGGAAACCAGCTATATTTTTCCATTAGCAGCAAGGGATCTTTTATTTACACTTTCCCACAGATCCAGGAAATCACATACCACTGCCTTTGAAACATAAATCATGGGGAAAATGGTTGGGACAGGAAAGAAAAACAATCAGAGAATAGATTTATAGACGGGATTTGATCCTACGACCCCAAGCGCCTCAAGCTAGCACTTAGTCGAGCTAGATCCTGCCTCTACCAAGCTATACACACACCCCCCCCCCCCCCCCCCCCGTTCACGCATACTGAGAGTGATAGGATCATATAAATTATTGTTGTAACAAGCTGTTACAATCGATCAGGTTTGCTATATTGATATTGACACAAGTGGTGATAACCAGTTAATATTCAAAAATGCATAATATGCACTTCACTAACAATGCCCATGCTGTTTGCCCAAGTTAGACATATGAAGGCTAATTCTACAGTTAATGGTTTGTTTTGTTTAGCAACACCATTAGATCACACTGATTAATTAATCATCAGCTATCAATGCTCTATCAGAATGGAACGGAGTGGAGTGGAATGTATGTTTAAAGACACCTCCGGTGTTTGGATTCTAACATATATATGGTTATCCCAACACAGAGAAAAACAGACACAGAGAGAGAGAGAGAGAGAGAGAGAGAGAGACAGAGAGAGACAGAGAGAGACAGAGAGAGACAGAGAGAGTGAGAGACAGAGAAAGACAGAGACACAGACAGAGACAGAGACAGAGACAGAGACAGAGAGAGAGAGAGAGAGCCAGATCCACACCATCATTAATTAATTCATGTAGTTTTTTTATGTTAAAACATAATGTGGTAAAATACATCAATATCGAAGGGAGTTATGCGACTACTAGTTTTAGGGAGTAGTACTATCTTCCTAACACTATATTTTTTGGTATTTTGCAATAAATTGAATTGAATTGAATTGTGGGCTCGCCTTCCAGTACTGGCACTGAACCACATTGGATAACAGTTTATTTTGTATAACAATACCACTAGAGCACAAAAATCAACATAGGCTGACAATAAAAAATTTCAGTTAGCCACCCTCATGCCAGAGCACCAACTCATGCTGCAGGTATACTTGCACAGTTGTTAACTTAGTCAGTCATTAAATATAACAAGTAACTTCAAACCAATGGGTTATTTAAATACAACAGGTCAACCTACTTGTGATCATCAAACCAGGATTTTAAAAGGCATATTAAAAAAAAAATGATTTTTTTTTGTTAATGAGGAACTATTTCCTATATATAGTCCAGTTTAGGAAAAAGAACTTCTTCATAAAAAAAAAAAAAAAATTAATATTAAGCTGCTACAACAAGTAATGACAGGACAAATGGTAGTGTGGTGCCATGTAATGGTTAAAACAGATGACTTTATGGGATATATAATTCAAACATCATCTCATTGGTTACCTGTTAACTTTTTAACCTGATGTAATGAAACTAGCAGATGTGGCTGGCTTAAATTTCTGGCAAATTGAAACACAAACCTGGCCATCAGGCAATTAAGACTCTCGATTATGTAGGTTAGTGTTGTAACAACAATCTTTCAGGGATATAGAAGTTTAGATAAACTGGGCAACTAATTACTTGTGTCAGCCCACATAAAGTCTGGAGAAGACAATGCTTTCTAGATCAAACAGATTCTATGAACATCAATATTTTCTTCTTCTCATTAACAACCTAGAGCTGTCGCTTTAAGAAACATAAATACAGCACCACACTTACTATACCTATATATTACTGTTAAGAGAACCTCAAGATTGTTTGTTTACTTTAAGGGATGTTGTAATTAGGGTTTCATATACAGAAAGGTCATAACTTTTCCAAATACAGTATTTTAATAATAGAACTTTTTTCACAGAAAAAAATATATATACAGTAAGGCTAGCTCTGGGTGAATTGAAAATTTCGCCAAATTATCTAAAAAAAAAAAGAAGAAGCAAAACCTATTGTTATTTTTCAATAAAATATACCGGCCTCGGTGGCGTCGTGGTTAGGCCATCGGTCTACAGGCTGGTAGGTACTGGGTTTGGATCCCAGTCGAGGCATGGGATTTTTAATCCAGATACTGACTCCAAAAAATCCGACAGCACCTACATTCAGCTACGCTTCGTGACACTCCGTCGCCATAATTACAAAGCTCGGCGACCTATTTCGAGACGTAGATCACGTGATCGCCCACTGGGCTATTCTGCCTAGTAGACAGAATGGCTGAGTGAACGATCATGTGACGCAACGTCACGATATAGGTCGGCGAACTTAGAATACTGCTGTCCGGAGTTTGCCGAAGCTTAGCTGAATGTGGGTGCTGTCGGATTTCTTTCTGTAGTATGTGTATTAGTGATTAGTATGTGGATTTTTTTATATCAGTTAACTCGAAAATGATTGATGTAAAGGTATTTGACATCAAACATAGGATTGGTGCCAACTTATTGGTTGTCAGGAATTGCCAAAAAAATACATAGCTTGGTCTCTGACTGTAATGAGAGCGTATTTATGTTCAAATGTCCGTCTAGCTCTCTTACAGTCAGAGTACTCGGGCTAGCTGCCCCCTTGCCACCACCATATCTTATGCTTATGTGAACATCTTTTCAGAGGTGTTCCAGGCCTGGTGCTTATAAAACGTTTAGTCTGACTCGAGACTCTAATAGAGTCTGAGACACTAATGTCAGGACAATGCCATACAAATTGTACACGTGTGACGTCATTAAAATTGAGTCTGGACTCTAAAAGTTTTATAAGCATGGGCCCAGAAGAAATCATGTAGAAGAGGCTTCAGGCAGGAAAGGAAAGGAAAGGAATGTTTGTTTCACAGCACCTCGGCACATTTTAAACTATGGACATTAGGTATCTAGCATTTTATGGTTATATCAACATTTGGTAAGAAAGAGAAGAAAGCCACTGCCTCAGCAGGCTAACAAAGCAGCAGGTGCCTTCCTATAGACTGGACAGTACATACCACAGCTTTTGGTGTCTCAGTCATGGTTAATGTCAGGTGGGTCTTCTATAACAGTATCATTACACATACATATGTTTATATTAAAAATATTACTTTGTGAGTAGTGGATGTACCAAAACATTGCCTTCGGACTCCACCTCATTTGTCAATTCTCGAACCCTAACTTGAACTTAACCCAGTGAGAACTAGATATACAATAATTGTTAGCAGGAACTATTAACTGCTGAAAAAAAAAAAAAAAATAAGAATACTCCCTAGAGGGTCATACCTATAATGACACATCCCCCCCCCCCCACACACACACACATCACTGCAATGATTGTTTCTCTCCCCCCACCCACCCACCCACCCCATTACTCCACTCTAGGTTAGCCATCACTTAAAATTAAAATTTAAAATTATTTTAAAAATCATTAGCTAACCTTGTCAGGAGGGACCTAGTAAGTGTGGTTTTTAATGGGGATGGGTCAGATACTGCCAATCCTGAAAACTGGCTAGTATTAAAGGTGGTGTGAAGACAAATGAAAAATAATGTACGACCCCCACCCCCCACCCCATACACACACACAACACAGTGAAAACCCCCCACCAAAAAGCCCAGTTTACTTCAAGAATGATAAAATTATGTTTTAGCACGAGTCAACCGACACTAACTCGGGATAATCATAACTGGAACCACACTCCAAGATCCGCCACTGATGCAGACTGTATGATGTATCAGAATCATAATTATTATCATTAGGCCTACCTGTATGGTTTCTTCGACGTTGTAGCTGGAGTTCTGTGCCAGCGACGCATGCAGGTACATTCCGTGACGTTGGGCATAACCGTAAGCCATGAGCACCGCAACACAGAGGTCGACGCTGCCAACAACACAACGGCGGTAATCCCAATACTAATTCTGTCAACTCGACGTGTGCGATACACTGCTGTATCTCGACTGTGTAGAAACCATGTGTTGCTTTTCATCCTAACGTTCTTCTCATCATAATATACATAACCATATTTACCGTTATACAAATAACCCGATTAAATTGCCCATATCACCACTTTCGCCATTCAAAAAAAACGAGCATTTCGGCGAAAGACAGCGTGCGTGACAGCGTCAGAAATCTGTTGTTAGTGTTTTGCAACACACATGTGTATAGTCGGATCGAAGATGAGTCACTCGGTAGAATAAAGAATATATTATGATGATTTTTTTTCTTTTTACGGAAAAACGCAGTGAAAAGCCTGTCGCGATCAATTCCGCGGCACTCCGAAATATAGCGTAAGAGCTTCGTGAATTCCCGGGAATTGCAAGAAGCACGTGCGCGGCAAGCCACTCCATTCCTTTTAAGCCACTCCATTCCTTTATTCGATGCACGTGCTGGTGGTATTAATTAGCTCGGCGATTAGGCCTAATGAATGAAAATGTTAATCTTTACATTTCCACGAGTACAATTTTATAATGACAGTATTTTACAATTTATGATTACAAGAATGTGAAATGAAAACAATATGCCACACTTCTACATTCCATCGTGCGTTTATTCACAAGCCACATAGACATGTCGCGTTTGTTTATTAAACTTACTAAACTGAAACCATTACATTTTCATAAACAATGAATGAATGAATGAATGAATGAATGAATGAACGCATGAATGAATGAATGCATGAATGACTCAGCCTGTCTGTTAGGTGTTAAACAAATATTTAATATAAAAGAATCAACGCATGGGCAAAAGAAAAAACGTAAACATGAAAATAACATTAAAATATTTTGTTTTGATCTACCGGCGGGTGAGGGTGGAAAGTGTTTATGTAAGAGCTTAGACTTAGTGAGTTAATGACTTGTAATATTATATATTAAAGGCCGTGGTATATGCTGTCCTGCTTGTGTGAAAATGCATATGAAAGATCCCTTGCTGCTAATGGAAAAATGTAGCGGGTTTCCTCGAAGACTATATATATGTTAGAATTATCAAATGTTTAACATCCAATAGCCGATGATCGATATTCTCTAGTGGTGTCTTTAAACAAAATAAACTAAGATGGCTGAAGTTACAAATATAATCGTTATCTATATATGTCTGAAATCAATGGTCAATATTGGTGTTTTAAGGTAATAACCGATAATTAATAAATCAATGTGCTCTAGTGGTGTCATTAAACAAAACAAACTTTAACATTTTGTTTTCGTTTCGTTTGCTAATTGTTGTTTGTCTCCACCCTTCTCTCTCTTTATCTCTATGTCTGTCTGTCTCTCTCTCTCTCTCTCTCTCTCTCTCTCTCTCTCTCTCTCTCTCTCTCTCTCTCTCTCTCTCTCTCTCTCTCTCTCTCTCTGGAACAGTCCACTATTTCTCATTTACGATTGCAAATATATAAATGTATATTGTTGCCGATATTATAATGTATTATATGCTAGTAGGCCTAAGTGGAAAACTTGCGCCCAATCCATTTGTATTTAATAAATGCAATAAAATGTTTCAATAATTTGTCTTCCAACCTCAACTTAAGTCCATAAACTCATTAAAAAATTATCAAAATATTTGCGCCTGATGTTAAGAATTTTTGCACTGAAAAAAAAGGAAGCCAGATTCTAAACAGAAGAGGTCAGTGATCGGCCAACATTTGAGTAAATCTGCACATTTTTATGAACATCACTGGATTTTTTAAAAGGCTATTTTGTTCTTTTGTAATAAGCTAGTACATTTTTATACCTAACATTTCATATTTCTAAAGGTAAGGTAATTGGTCTCCACTGGCGTAGCCACGGTTTTATATTGGAGGTGGGGAACAATCCATACTGGGGGGATTTCCTACACTATGTATGTATGTTCAGTTCATATGTATGATTTTTATAAACATTTTAATTTTACATTAAAAAAAAGGTTTGATTGGGGGGAGGGAGGGCACATCCCTCGTGCCCCTCCTCCCATCCCTACGCCACTGGTCTTCTCTCATTTTTGTTTAAACCTTATTTTCTTACTTGAAATAGTAGATTTTGACGCCCAGTCATAAATTTGTATTTCTCGATGTACTACACGAATAATCACATACAAATTATTTGGTCACCTTACAGCCTAAAATGTTTAACTTTCATTTTGAAACAAGTAAATGCTTAAACATTCGCGATTAGGTAAAAAGAAAACCCCAACAAATCAGTTGTCACAATGCTCTCAGTTGTCCCAAATGCTGAACATTTATAAGAATGTGTTCCTAAAATTTACTTCCCACAAAAAATGAACATAAATTATCTTTTCAACTGTATGTCGACTTAATTACTTCAATAATATATCATACATACATGCCTGTGCCAAAACACCCCTCAAAATGTCAGAACCATAATCTGTCTATCTTATTGCAGTTGCAAAAAAAAAAAAAAAAAAAAAATAAACATAAATAAATCATGTCAATAGTAAAAAAAAAAAAAAAAAAACATTTATTTGAGGATGGATATAGTTACAAACATTTAATAACATAAAAATTCTAGCTTGGTCACATCAATACGCTATATTGAGCCTCTGTAGATATTAAAGCAACAAAGAACAGTTAAAGTTTCTTTTGTTTAACGACACCACTAGAGTACATTTAATAATCATCGGCTATTGGATGTCAAACATATGGTCATTTTGACACAGTCATAGAGAGGAAACCCGCTATATGTTTTCATTAGTAGCAAGGGATCTTTTATATGTACCATACCACAGACAGAAGAGCACATACCACGGCCTTTGATATACCAATCGTCGTACACTGGCTGGAACGAGAAATAGCCCAATGGGCCCACTGACGGGGATCGATCCTAGACGGACCGCGCATCAAGCGTGCACTTTACCACTTGGCTACGTCCCGCCCCACCAAGAACAGAGGCACTGTACAATAATTTTGAAAGACTATGTAGGCTAAGCAAATAATTGCACTGAAAAAGGGCGGGACGTAGCCCAGTGATAAAACGATCGCTTGATGCGCGGTCGGTTTAGGATCGATTCCCGTCTGTGGGCCCAATGGGCTATTTTTCGTTATAACCAGTACACCACGACTGGTATATCAAAGGCCATTATATGTGATATCCTGTCTGTGGGATGGTTCATATAAAAGATTCCCTGCTACTAATGGGAAAAATGTAGCGGGTTTCCTCTCTAAATTACCAAATGTTTGACATCCAGTAACTGATAATTAATAAATCAATGTGTTCTAATGGTGTCGTTAAACTAAACAAACTTTACTTTACAAAGAAAAAAATAATAAAGGGGGTTCGTTTACTTTTGACTCGCTTAATTGATTTGACAAATGTGGATGTGTTCACGTGGTATCTCATCGATTCATCGAATCAAAGGTTGAATTAGATAACAACAACCGATAACTGACGCAATTTGATTACTGAATGATAACTTTACCTTAAAACCGTGGAATTAAAATAAGCCAGTTTATATTTTAAACAATGTTTCAAAAACAGGTGAAAGATAATTTGTCTTAATCCACTTGTTTGGTATACACCCACATAGCATCCGGAAGATGGAAGCAAATAGAGGAACCAAATGGGGAGATACTTTATCTCCAGATTTGCTGAGATGCAGTGCCCCCCTGTCACAAGCCTAACCATTGGCCATGCCACAGTTTTGGCATGACTTGGACGGGCCTAAACCTTTAAAACAGTTTAAGCAAGCAAGTGTCCTCTTTGTCAGAATATTGGTACTAAAAGTGAACAAGAGCAGGCCCGTAGTTAGCGGTAAAAATAATAAAATCTTAAAACAAATCCTCTTCTTAACCGCTCGAGGAGTTTTAGGTATGCTGACTTGACTTGACTTGAAGTTTTTATCATGCTCGAGTCCTGTCTCTGGATGCCAGTGGCTTGACTCGGGGCAGAAACGTTACGGGACAATTTTGATTATTATTTCTAAATATAAAATATGGGATTTTAATATAATAATTTTAAATTTATTTGCGATTTTCTAAAATAAGACCTCTATAAACACAGAACTCTAAATCTAACTTAAATTTTGTCGCATTTGATTGGGCAACCCAAATATAAAAACAATTATAATTATAATTTTAATTCAATTATTTTAAACCAATTTACTTGCCCCAAAGTCTATTCGAAAAAAAATGGTGGGAGAGGTTACCAGGAAAGGGGGGAAATTTACCCACGTCCAGGAAATTTTAGGTATGCGCGGAATTCATCTGCCCCTCCCCCCCCCTCCCAAAAAACCCTAGCTACGGCCCTGGAGAGACGAAAGGGAGAGTGACATTAAGGTATAGATACATGTATTATTAAGATTGCGAGAACGGTATCCACGACAAAAGTTTGTGTGAATATAACATTTAAACAAAGAATCTGCACCAGTTTGCACAACCACACACAATGTGTTGCACACAAATAGTTAAAAGTATGTATTGTTTAACGACACCACTAGAGCACACTATTGGATGTCAAACATTTGATAATTCTGACATGTAGTTATCGGAGGAAACCCGTTAAATTGTTCCTAATGCAGCAAGGGATCATTTATATACACTTTCCCACTTTGACCAGTTGTAGTGCACTGGTTGGAACGAGAAAAAAGTCAATACGTTGTATGGTACTACCGAGGTGGTTCGACCCTAAGACGCATGCACCTCAACCGAATGCGTAAATCTCGTCCTACACACAAATAGCGTCCGTTTATTAGCATGTCAGATTACCAGTATCTGCCTTGACAACATCACATTTTTAATAATTTTCGATATAATTATATATTTTTTATGTTTAACGACACCACTAGAGCCCATTGATTAATTGACCATCGGCTATATTGGATGTCAGACATTTGGTAATTCTGACTCGTAGTCATCAGAGGAAACCCGCCACATTTTCTTAATGTAGCAAGGATCTTTTATATATTTGCACTTTCCCACAAACAGGAAAGCACATACCACGATCTTTGACCAGTCGTGGTGCACTGGTTGGAACGAGAAAAAAATCCAATCAGTTGAATGGATCCACCGAGGTCGTTCGATCCTGCGACGCAAGCACTTCAAACGAGCACTCAACCGACTGAGCTAAATCCCGCCCCAAGTACACAACAAAGATATGGCCATTTGCAACAAGTGTGTATGCCTGTAGTCGCTTGTATAGTGTATGTATTTTCCCGGCAAATTTCTCCCGCGATTACTTGTCTAATCTCATATGCAGTTCATGTGTAGTCTACTTCGTCAGCACTAGCTTTGGCTTATTCTTTGCTATAAGCTTACACAAAAGGTTACCGTCCACGTGACTACTTTCGCCCAGACATGTTTTCCCTCGCAACCCACAGACCTTTGTTTACATTTTGGTTTGGACATGTAGTTAACCTTTGATCCGAATGTATTCCATATCTGATTGGCTGGTTTAATTTTTATCTGTCAATCATTGATTATTTAACAATTCTTATTGGTTGATATTTGGTGGGCTGGTCTTGGTAACCATTTCGCGGAATGTCGCGCCAAATAATGTCTTGACAGATTGGATTTTATACCAAACGGGTACTAAATTAACTGACTGCAATAACTATTGCAATGTCCACGGTAGCGGTGCACCCTGTTTAATAAGAAGATCCTCGCAACAAGGCTAGCTCAAATGCTAAATAACATTACTTCCTAAGAGGTATGTACATGAATATTACGCAAATGATTACTTAGATTATATCTGATACTGGCAACAAGGTAAAAAAAAAAAAAAAAAAAATACCCCGTTTTAAATTAATTTAGGAACTCATAGTTTTTGTTAAAACAAAAACCACCGAAATATATTAAATCACAACTAGATACAAATCAAATTAGTTAAAAAATTACTATTATTTGTTTGATATGGTGCATTAAAATAATAATAATAATAATAATAATAATAATAAAAATATATATATATATAAGGCCAATAGGGACGGGGTAGTGAACGGGGCATGTAAGTCAATACTTTTCTAAAATCCACATTTACTACGTCTCTGCGGACTAGGGACGGGGGTGACATGGGATGCGTTACTAAACGCTGTTGGGAAGGGTGAGATTGTTTGTCAAGAGTTTCTAGGATCTGATCTATCTTAAAATAGTTGAAAATGTGTGTGTGTCTGTGTGTCTGTGTGTCTGTGTGTGTATGTAACGTGATAGTTGCCATAACCCTGAACCGTGAACGCCACTCTAGAACCGCTGCTGAATAATATATCTAGCTGTGATAAATGGTTTGTAATATTCTGTAGAAAAAAAAATCCAGGGTTAGAATTGTTTTGATAGATATAAATCCTTGATGAAGTTTACCGTTTATAAATATATAATATATATATATATATATATATATATATATTTTTTTTTTTTTTAAATAATGAGGCAGGATCGTCATGATGGGCACCGCCCCTTTTTTGTTTCTGGTAAACATTTGAAGTACAAAATTGTATTTTGCGCGCGTAGCCATGCTTGTTTAGATTATACAGCTTCAGCCCAGTTGGGGCCCAGCAGGTCACAATCACGCGCCAATTTTGAACGTGCAGTACAGACGAGTTGAGTAACGCGGAAAAATATATGAATACTAGTAGTTTGCGTAAGACTAATTACTTCAGGTAAGTGTACAAATATATTTATGTGGACTATATATTAATTGTGACATATCTAGCCATTAATGTGATATAGTTTGATTACACATAAAATTATTGTAGTTAGTAGACCCACACAATAGATTAGTCGTGTTGGTGCCAGTGTGACTGTCGATTTCCAAGTTGTTTTATTCATGTCAGCAGACGTTATGGATAACTCGTGTTTTAATGTAAACATTTTAAGTTTTGAAGGATTTTATATCACACGGTAAGTAGTAACTGGGATATAATTAGCAATAAACAATAGTATAATATGAAATAAATGTTAAACACATTTAAAAACATTTCAACTCAAATGACAATGTAGCATAGAACAAGCATTTTTTTTAAACACTAGTTAAAAACCTTTTTTATGTAAACTGAAGCAAATGGATCTAATTAGAAGAAAAATAAACAAAAAGTTTTAATTTGAAAAATGACGATTCCACAGGTATTGCAGAGGCTAATTTCGTGGTTTTGGCAAAAACACGTCTTCACCGTATCACACTAAAATGAAGCAGTATAACAAACAAAAAAAAAGGAGACAATTTTACTTGTTAGCTCACCAAACTATCCTCACAATTTCAATATTTTTAGTCACTCCACTGTATTTTTAGCTGCCTGTCAAACATGTGACCCGTCTGTGAAATGTCAAAAAGTGAAAACTTCTTATAGTGTTGCTACATATTAATAATCAAATTATATATATTATTTCTACTAAGGATATATACATAATTGGTGATAAAATTTACTAATACTCATACAAATTTACTAAACTGTTTATTTATTGGTATACAGTGTTCGAGATTAACGGTATCCCGATATCCCAGGGATACCAGAATTTAATTTTGGATACCAGACTTCAAGAACCCAGTATCCCACCGGGATACCATATAATACTAAATTCTCAGGTGGGATACCAGATTTTGAAATGTTAGTATCCAACTGGGTAGTATGGGAAAAACCAAACATTTATGTATGTATTTATTGAGCTGAAAGGCTTTCCCATCACCAACATTTTACAACATTACATGTATTTGCAATTCAGTTGCACATAGTAATTTGTATATAGCTATCACACACACACACACATAAAACATGCATTAAATAGAATATGATAAATGTTTTGAAAGGTCACTAGCCACAGGGCTAGTGGGTTTACAAAAACACTGGCCCACCAAGAGAAAGCACTGGCCCAAATTCCTGATCAATTATAACTGGAATTTTTATATAATTTGTAACATTACAAATTTACAAATATAAGTTATAACAGTAAAATGAAACAAACAATTAAATCATGTTGTAATTCTCATTTTACGCCAGACAAGCAAGAGCATAAAACACACAAGAATAAAAACCATGTCATTAAATTTGTCCAACGGTCAAGAATTATTAATCAAGTTCCACCACCTCTTCCACAGAAATTCACACTAGGAAGACTGTGTTCATGTACATGGAGTCACCGGGTGTACCTTTTGCACACTCAATCTAGTGTTGAATACTTTCTTCTGGATCAAAACTTTCTATTTCAGGGCCAAGATGCATAATGCACAGTACAGACTGAAGAGTTTCCTGTGACATTCTATTTCTTTGCAGTGTTTTTAGCTGGTTTAGTTTGCTGAAAGACCGTTTACAAGCAGCAGTTGATTTTGAAAGCATCTTGTTACAAGATTATGAATCGAGTTTTGATATCAGAATTATTTTAAAATCCAAGTTATTATGACTTAAGACAACATTACTGGATGAACAAACAAAAATGGTTTCAAAGTTTGTTTTGGTTAACGACACCACTAGAGCACACTGATTTATTAATCATCGGCTATTAGATTTCAGACATGTGGTAATTTTGTAATATAGTCTTAGAGAGGAAACCGGCTACATGTTTCCATAAGCAGCAAGGGATCTTTTATATGCACTTTCCGACAGACAGGATAGCACATATAGTAGCCCGAGTACTCTGACTGTAAGAGAGCTAGACGGACATTTGGACATAAATACGCTCTCATTACAGTCAGAGACCAAGCTATGTATTATTTTGGCAATTCCTGACAACCAAAAAGTTGGCAAATATTTCCGCTCTAATACCACAACAATCCTATGTTTGACGTCAAATACCTTTACATCGATCATTTTCGAGTTGATTGATTAAAAGAAATTCAGATATTAATCACTAATACACACACTACAGAAAGAAACCTGACAGCACCCACACTCAGCTAAGCTTCGGCAGAATTCTCAGTTCGCCGACCTATATCGTGACGATGCGTCACATGATCGCCCACTCAGTCATTCCGTCTTCCAGGGGCTGTTTCAAAACGACAAGTGCCCGACAATCACCCAAAAAAGTAAGTTTTTTGTAACGACACCACTACAGCACATTGATTCATTAATCATCGGCTACTGGATGTCAAATATTTGGTAATTTTATCACTGTGTTAGAGAGGAAACCATTACCCAACTCTTCCATGTTGTAACGTCGCTTGGTATGAGATGGCCCCTGTAACTGTTGCAAAAGGTGGAATCGCCCAGTGGGCGATCATGTGATCTACGTCACGAAATAGGTCACCGAGCTTTGTAATTCTTGCGACAGTGTCACGAAGCGTAGCTGAATGTGGGTGCTGTCGGATTTCTTTTTGTAGTATGTGTATTAGTGATTAATATGTGGATGTAAAGGTATTTGACGTCAAACAGGATTGTTGTGGTATTAGTGGAAATCTTTGCCAACTTTTTGGTTGTCGGGAACTGCCAAAAAAATACATAGCTTGGTCTCTGACTAATGAGAGTGTATTTATGTCCAAATGTCCGTCTAGCTCTCTTACAGTCAGAGTACTCGGGCTACACATATACAAGTCGTGGTGCACTGCTGGAATGAGGAAATAGTTTCAATACCTAAATAAAACAAGCATGTTTTTAGTAATGAAACAAAAAACGCAATTTTGGCTAATTATTATATTTTATTTTAATTTATGTAAAGAAATCTACAATTTCTTTTATTCACACTCAGTGATTAAATATGTTCCAAAGACACCCCCCCCCCCCCAAATAAAAAAAATAATAAAGAAGTAAACTTTGAACTAGAAGTGTGCAATTGTTCTACAACTATCACTGAAAACTTTTGGCTAATGGCTGTATATTATATTATTTTTATTTCTGTTAAACACTACAAAAACATTCTGGTCCTCAGTGACTCAATACTTTTTCAATGTGATTTATTCTTCAAAAACAAACTAATTTGGTATTAATTAAACCTATAAAAGCTTTATTGAACGTCTACCACGTTATTTATATATCATTTACGGACGTATAGCGATATTATTAGTGACGTGTACGTCCAGATAAGTTATGTCCCTTGCAAGGTATTCCAGAGAAGTTACGTCCCTTGCAAGGTATTTTTCCGGTCACCATAACTACTCGGTACCAACGTTTCATAAATAAACAAACTATGAATACGGTTGTTTTAAAATATGTGCCTGGTGAATATCATTTGTTAAAAGTATTTCCCATCATATTATAAACATATGAAGTTGCGTCTGGATGTTTAAATGCCTTTAAAGTGTTTATCAATGTTTGTAAAAAAAAAAAAAAAAAGTCATCGATATCTACTTCGCTCTAAAATGGCAAGAGTCACGTGATTTCATCGCCCTAGTTTACATATTCGGCACAATTCCCATTATTACCCAAGTCGTTAATGTACGTAAAGATGTATGTAATCTGAGACGCAATCTTGTCAAAATGGAAAAATGCGTTTAGATTAGCGGCCCTTTGCTTGCTCGTCGCTACCAAATTTTTGGATAATGCTATCCTGGTCCACCTTCAAGCATCCAAATAATTAAAATATTAATAACATTATTTTACTAAATTTAATTTAATATTTTTTTTGTCAGTGAGTTGACAACAGAACATTGCAGATGGCGCTATTTCAAGTAGTCTGGTTTTAAAATGTAATTTTGTAAAAATTGTTAAAAAAAATAATGATAATAATAATAATGAATAGTGAGGGCAGTTGTTTAAAACGGTAGCAGGTCAACTCACCCAACACGGTGTAGTCAACTCACACCATAATTACCGTTTTCTTAATTAATATATACCAATATTTTAAGCAATAATGTGCATTAAATATTGTTGAATATGCACACCAGTTGGGAGTCCAAAAGCCTTGCCTGATCATTGCTTTGAGGAAATGAGGGGCAAATCCACAAACATTAAAATAGGCTTGACAGATCATTGTCAGGGCTTGCTCTGGGTGAACAAAATATTTCGCCAAATTGTCCATCAAAGTACAAAAATTGCAGAAATCAAGAATTATTTTCAAAAAAATGTCAGTACATAAAATTATTTCGCCAAATGCAAATAAAATTTGCCAATTGCTTTCAAAATTTGCAGTTGGTGAATTTGGCAAGTGCCAGAGCTAGCCCTGATTGTAATAGAAAGAAAGAAAGAAATGTTTTATTTAACGACACACTCAACACATTTTATTTACGGTTATATGGTGTCAGACATATGGTTACGGACCACACAGATTTTGAGAGGAAACCCGCTGTCGCCACATATGCTACTCTTTTATGACAGGTAGCAAGGGATCTTTTATTTGCGCTTCCCACAGGCAGGATAGCACAAACCATGGCCTTTGTTGAACCAGTTATGAATCACTGGTCGGTGCAAGTGGTTTACACCTACCCATTGAGCCTTGCGGAGCACTCACTCAGGGTTTGGAGTCGGTATCTGGATTAAAAAACCCATGCCTTGACTGGGATCCGAACCCAGTACCTACCAGCCTGTAGACCGATGGCCTGCCACGACGCCACCGAGGCCGGTGATTGTAATAGATTGTTATTTATCCGATATTAGGGTCTCCTCAATATAAAGCCATTTAATAGGTGATCGTAATAAGTTAATAACAGACATTCACTGTAATATTAACAAATAAAATGACACCAAAGTTATAGATGTCTATTTTTTAATTTTTTATTTTGTCACAATTATTTATGGACTAAAGTTTTGGGAGAGTTGACCAGCATTCTTTAAAACTGCAATATCACCTCCATAACCAAAGACCTAGCATCTTTTCTGAAGCACAATATAGTTACAACTAGTTTTAATAAATTCTAGTCAGGTTTCCTGTTAGTGTTACCAACTCTCCCCAGTACTTTGTCAAATTCCAATCCCTAATCATCATTTTATGTTTACTCCAACCAGCTAATGCATGTTCGTAGAAACTTTGTACATATTTATTTATTTTTGTACATGCTTGCAAAATCTAATTTATTTTTTAACTTTTTCAGAAATGGCATTGGTTGCAGAACACTTTTCCCCAAAGCTTGGGACTTCAATATTGGATGATGAAGAATGTGATGATGACATAAAACTTGACCACCGTATACCATTTAGTGAAAACATGGATCACAGTGATATAAATGTCAGAACTTCTAATGTAGATTGTAATCAACAAAGTTACAAATTATTTAATAGTTTAAACAAAGAAAATAATGAAAATGCAAACACAATGTTGTCATTGAAACCTAGACATCTAGTTGAAAGAGATGTTTATGATCAAAATAACAACAGTCGACCAGTGACTCCAACAAATTCAGGAAATTCGTGTTCAGAAGAAGCGCCTTTGACTCCAACTGCTAATTTGAAAATGCTCTTCAGTGCCGTTAGTCCTGAGATCAGAAAAATGCAAAGTCAAATAGCAGCAAGTCAGCAAGAATGTAAATCACAAGATACCAATGATTATGATTTTGAACTTCTTTGTTCATCGCAAGAGAGTGACAATGGGAAAACATCAACAAACTCAAGAAAAGAAAAATCCCTTGGTCTACTTTGCCGGAAGTATTAATGAATTTAAATATTTTTTAGTCTTATTATTAGTTTGTAACCAATATAAGCGTAAATGAGAAACATAGCAGAGTGGTTGTCTGAGGTGAAATGGGTCATGATTGACTGCCCTCAGCAGACACATTTATGTTTTCATGATCCCGACAACTATCTCACCCGTTATATATTAATGGCAGTTGAATGACAATGAAAAAGTGCAGTGGTGGGATCAGTTGGTAGAGTGCTTGGCAGTTGAGCGTTTGGGTTGTAGACCTGATCAAGCCCCAACAGTGGATGCATTCTTGGATTTTTGTTTCCATCCCATGTAGCAGAAATTTAGTAGAACATTGTCAAAACCAAATAATATAGTTTACAATGGGTTGAAGTATCGTTAAACAAATATTCCCTTCTTTCAATAAAAATATACCAAAAATACCTGTTAAACTGTTTATTAAGGGCAGATTTTAAAGTCTAAATCAAATTTTTTCTCTTTACCTACCCCCCCCCCCCCTGCCCCGCCCCCCAAAAACAATACATTCAAGTAAAATAGTTAAAAACTGTTGTGTGACATTTCATCCATATCAGTTACATCTTTGGTAGACGGATAGAACCACTGGTTCACCATATGGTGAATATGAGACATCTACACATAACTCGTCCTTTTGCCATTACGCTAGTGTTATTTAAACAAGGTACACTATATAAACAATTTTGGTATGGTTTCCACAATGTAACAGTAATACCCACCACCACCACCTGCAATGCACTTATAGCATTTAATACTAGACTACAGAATTTACAATTTTATAAATTAAAAATGTATGGGGAAAACCGATTTTATTCAGTTGAAATAATCTAAATAGAAACTATCTTGAATAGGTATTAAAATTTAACTAAATTTGTAGGGTTTATCCTAGTGAACAACACTATTTAAAAATTAATCAAAACTTTTAAGTTATGTGTAAAGCAAATTGATGACCATTGAAGAATGATGAAATTCCAATCATTTTCAAAAACTAATTGTGAATGACTCCTTACCGCTGCATTTTGACTCTTGTATTTATGCACACTGCTTGAACACGAGAATGTGTCAAATAGAGCAATATTTTAAAAATATTACCTTGGGTGAAACGGCCCACCAACGGCAACTTTTAGTGACTTCTGCAGCAAATCAACATGACCTATTGCAAAAGCACAAATGTTAAATACTAGCCAATAATATACACCAGGCATATACTGTTCGCTATAGCGCAAATGTGATACTCCCAGCCTACAGCAATTGCTGTCAGTGCCTTCGTTAAGTTTGAGACCTGTATACTATATTTTACTAATTAATATATTTGCATCTTTCAGATTTTTAAGCAAATATCCTCAATTTCCAAATCAAACTGAGAAAATAGAGCTGTCTCTAGATGAAGTTGCAAAAGACCTCCGTAAGTAACTAAGTGTTATGTTTTGTTTTGTTATGTAGGTTTTGAATCACACTACAGATTTATATTATTAAATGAAAAATGTGTTCTGAAAATTGTCAAAAACATCCTTTTTACACAATTATTTTTAAGAATTGTAATTATGTGTTTGTATGCACACATATATAAGTAAATACATACCAGGTTTGAGATTGTCTGATATAAATTGACTCACTTTCAAGAGTCGCTATTTATAAGGGATTACGTCACAGGGCTTCTAGAATTTTTATAAATTCACTAGCCATGGGATCAGTGATTTAAAACATTTACTAGCCTCGATTGAAAATTCACTAGCCCTACTTTAAGTTCATACAATTTTAGTAAATAATTTAGCAAAAATCTGATATATGTCACCTAAAGAGATATAGCTTAAAAACACAAACATTGGGTTGTGGAGGTGAGGGGCAGGATATTCATATTTACAAAATAGACTTAACTGCAACATATGACACATTTTTTTCACTATCTGTTGGGCATGGCAATAGTACTTATTTACTAGCCCAACATTGAATATCACTTGCCATGGAAATGGGGCTTCCATAATCTAGAAGCCCTTCGTAAGTTGTTAACTGATTGAAAATCAATTAACAGCTACTATTTAACAAGTTACATTTAGAATTATGTAGTACTCAATCTCTGAACTTTTCATATAATGATTTTCAGTTAAATTTTTGATATTTGATCCAGGATTTGATTTTCTATACTTTCCACAAGTATGCCAGCTATCATACATACGTTTTAATAAATTATTTTACGAGCACCTGTAAAATTATTGTAAATGTATCAAAAAAAGGACAAGATCAAAAATACAAAAAAAAATTGTACATTTTACAACATCATGATAATGTGTTGGGGCTGGAGAAGGCCAATTCAAACAATGCAAAGATGTCACCTGCATGGAAATCAAATGCAGTGATTGGCGAAAATGCCTCACCACGTCATCTGATTCCCAGCAGTTGAATATTGCATTATAACCCAATAGTGTTAAGTAACTATTTAATTACTTTGTTGTCACCTGAAACTGAATTATAATCAGTATTTTGGAGTAGTAGTAAAATGGAACCATTCAAAACCCAAATGTCTAATCTACTGCAGATGCTACATATATGTTGTCTAGACTTGTGTCTAAGAAACAAATCTGGGTAATGACACTTGACAGTTGGTAATGTTTGGTAATAATGAAGTCTGTATCTTGATGTGACGATTGTATGCTTTTGATTTGTAATTCAAATGGCAAGAAGGGTGAAATAAAGAGAACTTGATACAATTTTATTAAAATAAATGACGCGTAAGTCAAAAGTGCAAGTCACAGGTAACAGAAATATCAGTACACCTGGTTTATGCATCATCACAAACCCTGTACTTAGTTTACAATGAAATTTATATACACATGCACATTATAGATGTGCCAGATTTATATTGTTTTAATAAGCTAGTACACATTTAATTTTTTATTATTATTTTTAAACAGATGTTGAACGTCGAAGGATTTATGACATCGTTAATGTTTTGGAGAGTGTAGAAATTGTGAGCAGAGTTGCGAAGAATAGATATGCTTGGCATGGTAAAACCAATCTGGTGACAACTTTAGCAAAACTGAAGGTAATGTTAATTACTAATAAATACTGACGTTCAAAAGATACTTTACATACATAAATATTGTTGCTAATTGAAAAGAATCAATTTAGAAACCATCCTACAAACACTATGCATGTATCACGAAGAGTACTGATTTTATAAATTTCAAATATGTACCAATAAAAACACTTTCATATTGTACCATTTTAATTTTTTAATATAACACAGTTACTAGCGTTGTGAAGTTTCTTTTGGACGTCAGTATATGCAGTCCTCGAAATTCGCAGAAGCAATCGGCAGTGCTGTCGCAAAAGCTATTGCAAAATTGATTTGCGACAGCATTTCATTGCCGTCGCAAATCTGAGAGTGGTGAAAAGTCTGTAGGCATTTTTCTCTGAACTCTGTCCAATTACAAATCCCAGAAAAAAGCATTTATAATCTAGTGTGGCCCAATTTTTCCTCAATTAAGATAAATCGGTTTATTCCAGTATAGAAGCGTACTAAAGTAAAGTTGAGATGTCATCTTTTAGCATATTACTGCAGTGGATCATAGATGAATAATTTTGACAGCATTAATCTTTTCTTTAAAATTGCTGCCATAGTGCTGTTGCAAAATTGATTTACGACAGCATTTAACTGCTGTAGCAAACTTGTCCGAATTTCAAGGGCTGTATATGTAGCATATCAAACAGGCTGTAGTTAAATATAGTTTTTTTGTAAATATATTTTTGCTTTTGATTAAATTTCACAATGTATAAATATTTACCTAAATTTAACAGTTATTGAAAAATTTAGACTAAAACATTCTAACCAAATTGAATTTTATTTTGTTCAAAAGGCAAACAAATCTAATACATTTTTCACAATCATTTCAAGATCCACAACAATTTTGGAGGTAGTTCCCGTACCATTTTAAAAAATTATTTTTGTATTACATTTAATTCACAGGCCTGTGGGTCACACTTACAAAGTTTGAAGGTTTATAATTATCTGAATTTTCTTTAATATTTATATTTCAGGTATTAGCTCAGAAAGAAGGATTTGCAGAACAAATAGAAAAAATAAAAGAGCAGGAACTGAACCGCGAATTGGACATGTCAGATAGTGGGTCACGGTGTTCAGATGAACTAGTGGACAAAGGTTTGTGGCAAGCAGATTTTCAGATGAATAACAGAAAATATTTAAATTAGTCTTGCAACGATAAGCCGGTATACCATGATGTTTCATAAGCTTGATATGAACCACTGTAAAATTATTGTTTCCTGGTATCTTATTTGATGGGGAAATATGCAAACAAACAAAAGAACCCAGCATGTTATTAATTAGCTATGACATGAAATGGCAGCCAGGGATGCTTTTTGTCTTAGGAGATCTTATCGAAGTCGATATAGTTGACCATCCTACACATTTTTTCTTTTATAAATAATTTCAATTTGGTTTGATGTGAAAAGTAAGTGTTTTGATAAAAACAAACAAAAACTATTTTTGTGTGCAGTATAGAAAATAATCTGCTCAGAAATAAATAACCTGACTCAGAGTTTCTGCCAGAGATTTATTCTAGGGTATGCCCTCGATGGGCTGTGAATTCTACCAGCACTCGTATCCAAGTTGTAATAATTAAAAAAATCATTTCAACAATGTCATTATGTATAATAAAAATGGCTTTATGTGTTTGTTAAATGTACAGAACTACATGCCAGTTGATTTCCCGTGTTTTTGTATGCGTTTATAATGTGCAAGAATTTTATATCACAAGACTGCATATAGTGGTCAAGTGGTATTATAAATCTGTTACACTATAAGCGAGTGCAATAAATAACATGGTGGAAAAAGAGGTGGTTATGATATTGTATTTATTACATACCACCTTTGTATAGTATGATTAACAAAAGTTTAAGTAACACAACTTTCTTCCTGTGAGTTAGTCATGATGTCTTCAAATGAACACATGAACTGTGCATACAAAAATTTTTGTATTATGCATATGTTCAATAAAATATTTTTTTCTTCATTCCTTCCTACAGTAAGAGTTAATGGGTATGTAATAATAACATTTATTAGATTATCCCAAGCAACTTCCAAGTTTTGTTTCAAGTATGATTGCAGGTTAGAAAGTTGGTTTACGAGTTATGTTATATGGCCTTTGAAATTGGGTGGTGTGTGTGTGTAAATATGTCAATGATAATCTTGATAAGAACTGAATTAACATAAGTCATTATTTAACCAATTTTATTATTACTTTTTCAGTCTCTTTTATGCGGAAAGACAGATCTTTAGGAATCATGAGTCAGAAGTTTCTAATGCTTTTTCTGGTTTCTAAGCCCAAAACTGTAAATCTTGATCTGTCTGCCAAGCTGCTGATTGGTGACCCAAATATTGACAGAACTGAGAGTTCCAAATTTAAAAGTAAGTATTTTGTATGCAGGCATTGAATTGGGAGAAGTTTTTTTAAATTTTTTAATTTAAAGATTTTGGAATTGTAAATTGATTTTGCGATTCTATCTTGTAATCTGCTTCTTACCCAAAATCTGGCTTTCCTGGAAGCTCAGAATCATACTAAATTTACCGCCTGGTAGACTGTTTACAGTTAAAGATAATCTATGATTTTTGTGTAAAATTAGTTGCTGATTTATGTATGGAATTCCCTGCTTTATGATTGAATTGATATTGCCAGTCTTTTTTATCACTTTGCACAAGACTTAACAATGCGTCCGGTTTTTTTAAAATAAATTAAAACAATGTTTTTTTACACAGCCTGTCATGAAACTGCAATGGTGAATGGATAGATCTCATTAAGAATTTGAATTTTAGTACTTGTAAGTGTAGGTGGTGATCAAACAAATTTGTGACACAAAGAGGGTTCTTACGCGTCATGGAAATCCTGGAATATCCTTGAATTTTGTGATTTAAAGCATTAAATTTTATTATGTCCTGGAAATTTAGGCATAAAATTTGGTGGTTTATAAAAAAAAATTGCATTTTTACATTTGTTATCCGCATAACCTGTCTAAATTCAGACAACAACTTGTTATAAAAACATTCATGATTGACCATGTTCTGGAAATGTCTTTGAAGTTTGTTTTTTCAAGTGTAAGAATCCTGGCAAAGAGCCCTCTAGTGACTAAAACATTTCATACCATCTGTATAAAAAAAAAAAAGAAGTAGATGCCACCTGGCTCCTAGATGGAAAAGTTGACATAGAGGGCTAAATAATTTATTGTTGAAATTCCATGCCACATAAATTATAGAAAAATTATTATTTACCTACTTCTCAAGTACCAGGTTGGCAGACCTTGGCATGAAAAAAGCCCCTGAGGGTAGCGATTAATTGCTCTCCTAACCTAGATTACATTGAGCCATTTAAAATATTACCATAATGATGTGATATAAGGTAGCACTAAACCAAATAATTTCCGGCTGATACACCAAACCTTTGATGGAGAAGTTAACACCACAAGTCCTTGGTTGTAAAAAATTTTTGTGTCATCTGGGCTACAAATGTATGCAGTTTTATTTCATCTATACCACTGTGAAGTAGCCTTGTGCTTTGGAACATGTATGGGGTACCTGTAAAAAAAAGTACTCTTAAATTTTGTGCGAAACTAGGGGTGTTGTAAAAACATCTGGTTATATCGAAAATGAGCCATGAAAGGTACTATTTTCTTCAGTTAATACTTTGAGGTAGGGGTTGTACTACTGATATTTATGGGTCATTGTTTGGTTAATATATTGCATATAGTGTTTTTAAACAAACGTTAACATGGTCACCTATGGGATTTATTTGGCATAGTCATTAAATTTACCATATATTGCCGTGTATTAGCCGACTCCTTGGATAAGCCGACCTCTTAGTTTGACCCTAAATATCTAGTACAAAATCATCGGCCTTGTGTATAAGCCGAAGTCATCTTTTGTCCAGTTGTATGTTGTATCGATTTCAATAATACTGTCAACAAATAGACTTGTGCTTTTTTTGTTCATTATATTTGTTTTCCCTTTAATTATTACAAAAACGGTAATCGTGATCGCAATCAATGTGGCAATGCTAACATCTACCATCATACCATGCCGTTAAAAACAATTTAGAACTGATAAAGCATAATAGAAAAATAAACAATTCAAGCTGTAACAACATAACACTGCACACAAGTAATTAATTTATTCACTGGACAGCAAAAAGTAAAATCATTGAGGCATGTTTAATCCCCCACTACACACACAGAAACAAAAGATCATGCGGTCCATGACTAGCTGTTCACTGTATATGGTATGGTCATGTGACAATTGTGGGAGTAATTATCGTCCTGAAATTCATGTTATGTTTTTTCAGTCGGTAATGTTAATAATGAGCTTAATTTATTTTGGCATTACTTTACAGTTTAATGCACCCTCTCAACAAAACAATAATATTAGAAATATAATACTTGTTTGAAGAAAAACACTGTTTTGTATCTTAAATTTGCTATATGAAAGACTGGTCCCAGCACAGGTCAAACAAAGATGGCGGACAGTTGGAAAGAATATGTTTTTACCATTGAAATGACAATAAAACAAGTAATTTTTTATTATTATTCATCAAACTTATAATGCATTCAAGAACAAAAAACTGCATAATATTGCATGATGGAGTGTTTTATTTATACTGTGCACAAATTATTGTTACTTAATCTGTGAAAGGCTAAGGGTCTGATCAAAATTTATAAGTCGCGGTCGGGCGTATTTTCGATCGGAATTTTATACTCCAATTTGTTGCCTCCGTGTATAAGCTGACTCTCTTCTTTTGGAAAGTGTTTCTAGACTTCAAAAGTCGGCTAATACACGGCAATATACGGTACATGCTAAGGGGAGATAAAAATGACTCCTAGAACTAGTCTCAGGAAAATTAAAAGGGAGAGTGATAGCTCCCCTTAGACAGTGAGGTCTGAGTTGGTATTTCCAAATCCCACCTGTAAAAATTACCAAAAATGTCTTGTCATTCAGACTTCTGCTGTAAAACGAATGTTATTTTATACTTTTTGCTCAAAACTGAATTTCATAACACGACTTCACTGATAAAATTTCCACTGATCAGTTCATGGTTCGCACGATCTTGAAAAGTGCTTGAATTTAGGAGTTTAAAATGAAAAGTGCTTATTTTTACTTTTGGGGGGAAAAGTGCTTGAATTTCATGTCAGTACGACTAGTGCGTCATTTTAACCAGAAATTACGGAACAATCTTGAAAGAAATTTAGCATTTTTACTTCCGTGTCCGCACTTTCATTCCAGCACTCGCGACGTTCCACGACCTAAATGTACTCGGCCCATTCCGGGACAAATGCCTCAGCCGAGATTTACCGATTATTGATTAGCGTAATAGCCTCGTTTTGAGAACTGCAAACAGTAGCGAGATGACACGGAATCACTTAGATTTTGAAGTTTTTGCAAGCACATGTTGCAAAAACATGCCTAGTGGAAAGTGTGTTTTTAACAAAACGTGGTGTCGAAAATATGCGTGGATCAGAGAGAGTAAGGATGTATCAAAGGCTGTGTGTTTCTGTTGTCGCAAGGATATTAATATTGGTGCCATGGGCGAGAGCGCACTCAAATCACAAGAAAACGGCGAAAAACACAGAAAAAACAAAGCGTCTATATAAACATACATTTTCTATTAAAAAATATTGTTCAAAAAGGCTGGTTAAGGTTTGTATTTATGGTCCTTGAAAACATAAGGTAGGTCCTTGAAAAGTGCTTGAATTTTATGGGTCCTTGCCTGTATGAACCATGCAGTTAGTAAATGTCAATAATAAATGATAAATCATTCTTGTGGAATCCTAAAAACAAGTATGATTTACTCATGCTATTTTTCCCAGTCCCATCAGACATGAGACCCTGGCAAAGTATCCTGGATAAAACCCTGTAATGTTTCGTTTTGATTCGGAATGGTTCTACATTATACTATACATTTCATTATTAAATACTACTTCTGGTTATAAAATTTAAGCAAAATAATAAAATATTTTCATTAAAAATGTCATAGTATTACATAACTGATAATTAATGTGTAATTATTTGGAGATGAAAGTAATAATTAGTGTTTTCTGGCATTACTGAAATTAATCTCACCAAGAACTAAACAATGCTTGACTGGTCACTGCAAATGTCGCAACATGTCTTGATGTAGTCTGGCGCCAAAGTAAACCAAAAGACCAAAAAGGTGCTAAATTATGTAAGCATGACTGTTATGATTATGTTTTGGAAATCTGAATAGGTTCAAAATATTACAATGACTGACACCACTGCTAATAACCTAGCAACTTCAACGTTTGGTGAAAAAAGGCTCCATACCATATTTTAGGTGGATGATAAAAAAAACCCAATGCTCTTCAGATGAAATGAATGTGTCGTTCAGACATGCAACCACCTCAAATGTAAAGGAATGCATACAGTGTATACATGTTCTAATATAGTAATAACACTAGAAAATAAAAACAAAACTCAAATTTGGCTATATAATAATGAACATGCAATTTATAATGTTCTTTGTTTAAATTAGTTTTATTAGAAAATGTTAACATTATCACCAATGGCAACTGATTTGGTGAAATGTGACTGGTTTCTGTTTGCCTACAGTGTATTAAAGTACAAATAATCATTTTATTCTGTTTAACTTAGTTTTGAATAGGACTAAGCTGAAAGGTACATGTATGTATGAAAGTGATATATGTTGATGTAAATTTTGCTTTCACATTTTACTTTAAAGTTACTTTGCCCTATATACTTTTCTTTTGGGTAGTAGTTGCTTCTTGTTCTCTGTTAACTTGAGTCTTGCTATAAGATCCAACTTAAAGTTGTTTTTTATTTTTGCAATGATAAATAGTTTTGTAGGATGGAAGTGCAAAATTATAGCTTTATTATTATAATCATATAAACGTAAATTGTATTTTTTGCAGCTAAAATTCGACGTTTGTATGATATTGCCAACATTCTTACAAGTCTGGAGCTGATTTGTAAAATCCACGTGACAGAAATTCGGGGTCGGAAACCTGCATTTAAATACATTGGTCCAGATGTGGATGACGTGCACCTTCAAGATCTAACTTGTAAGTAGACCAAATGCTTTTTATTAGTCCCCTACTGGTCCAAGCAGAGGGGTCTATACATTTTGTCTCTATCCTCTGCTGTCTGTCCAATTATCTGTCTGTCCCACATGTAGTTTTCCAGATGTGTTTTTCACAATACCTTCAGATATTGAGCTGAAATTGTGTGTAGTTTTATCATGAACTGTTACAGATGTTTGACTTTTATGGTGGTTTACCCATTTTTAACAGTTATGGTACTTGAACTTGAATATATATATACTCTTCAAAAAAAGAAACGCAAAAGGGTACAAATGGGTTATAACTCCGATTTTATGTTTCCTACCGGTTCATGCTTTGTGAATATAAGGTCATTGCATGTCCCAAACACATTCCCACGGTTACATTCGATAAAACGCAGCTACTGTACAATAAAGTTCCAAAATGTGAATATTCGCAAAAACGCAGCCACGTGCAAACCATGTCACCACTGCACGTGCGTTGTCTGCACGTGCAACATGAACACCGACAGTATAAAAGTGCAGGGTGTTCGCTTGCCTGGCCTCTGTATCTGGCCGACAGTTGACAATCCAGGACATGCCACGTCTCAGTGAACCGCAGAGAAACAATGCCATCGGCCGACTAGACGCAGGCGAATCGAGAACGGCCGTTGCCAGGGCATTCCATGTGTCCCCAAGCACCATCTCCAGACTGTGGGACCGTTACCAGCAACATGGATCAACACGTGACCTCCCTAGATCCGGTCGACCACGGGTCACTACCCCCGGGCAGGACCGCTACATCCGGGTACGCCACCTTCGGGAACGATTGACTACTGCCACCTCCACAGCCGCAGCAATACCAGGTTTGCGCAGGATATCCGACCAGACCGTACGGAACCGCCTACGTGAGGTAGGAATTCGTGCCAGACGTCCAGTTCGAGGTGTCATCTTAACACCACAACACCGTCGACTCCGACTGCAGTGGTGCCAGATTCATCGACAATGGCCTCAACTGCGATGGAGACAGGTGTGGTTCAGTGACGAGTCCCGATTTCTGCTCCGACGTCATGATGGAAGATGTCGCGTGTATAGGCGTCGTGGTGAACGTTATGCGGCAAACTGCGTGCAGGAAGTGGACAGATTCGGCGGGGGTAGTGTCATGGTGTGGGCAGCCATCTCACACACTGGCAGAACTGACCTGGTCCACGTGCAGGGCAACCTGAATGCACAGGGCTACATTGACCAGATGCTCCGGCCACACATCGTTCCAGTTATGGCCAACGCCAACACAGTGTTCCAACATGACAACGCCAGGCCTCACACAGCACGTCTCACAACGGCTTTCCTACAGAACAACAACATTAATGTCCTTCCTTGGCCATCGACATCACCGGATTTGAACCCAATTGAGCATCTATGGGATGAGTTGGACCGACCCCTCCGACAGCGACAACCACAGCTCCAGACCCTGCCCGAGCTGGCAGCAGCCTTGCAGGCCGAGTGGGCCACCATCCCCCGGGACGTCATCCGTACTCTGGTTGCTTCAATGGGCAGGCAGTTGTCAACACACGCGGAGGCCACACCCGGTATTGACTCCAGATGACCTTGACCTTGGTGGTGTGTCCTATCACTTACTCACAATGGACTAGAGTGAATTGTGAACAATCCTGCAACATTTGGTAATTATCGGACTCACCATTCAATAATTAAATCAATTCTCCAAATGTTACGACAATGTGGTTTTGTGTTTCTTCTTTTGAAGAGTATATATATAAAAAAAATCTTGACTTTTGTTTTTGCAATGTCTCAAGATATTGAGCTGAAATTTTATACTGTTACAGATCTCAAGTTTAACTAACATGGCAGTTTATCCATTTTTCACAGTTGCGGCCCTTAAAGTTGGGAGATACAAAATTTCTTGGGCCCTGTAGGGGACATATATTGCTTTAGCAGTTCTGCTAAATATTCTTGTTATTTCTAGAACTAGAAATTCCATCCAATCTTTATGAGAGTAATAGAAAAATTATTGTTACAAAATTAATGCTCAAGCAAGTCATGTGGTATTGTTATAATTTCGTTGTTCAATTTTCAGACTGTTGTAGTGATGGATGTCACAGACCCAGTTCAAGGCATTCTCTATTAGACTGTGTGAAAAATTCTGACAACAGTAAGTTGAAATACCACTGGATCAGTTAATTAGGATGTGGATCAGTTAATTAGGATGTGATGAGCACTTTACTTTTGATTGATGTTATAAATGTTTTGGGGAAATCTTTATATGTAAAAAAAATAAATCTTTATATGATTTATTTCAATTTGTGCAGGGATGAAAGTCCATTTAAGCAAAATCAAAAGCTTGTAAATTTCTGTTTTTTAATTTTTTTTATGACAGAATTATTTTATCGTTTGACAAAAATGTCTGATTACATAGCTGAAATAACAGACAGGTTAAAAAGGCTGGTTAGCAGCAGATTGTTTCAGAATGTTTTGTACAGTGAACACATTCAATGCAATTCAAACCCTGCACTTGTTAAATTTGTGTATTTTTGTACCCATTTATCTATGTAAACAATTACTAGTATTAACTTAATACGTTTATTCAACTTCTTTGACTTGTTTAGGTCTTCATTTTAACTAATTTATATTGTTTTTTATTTCTAGTGACCTCCTTGCTGTCATCTTTCCGTCCAATTCAACCTGCTCTAAAGCAAAAGTTAGCTGCATTGATACCAAGTATGTCTATTTTTTAAACAGCCCTCTATGTTAACTTCTTTCTAGGAACCATGTTTATATACATGTACATTCGTCACAAGTGTTTTTTAATGTGAAAATATAAACCGAGTTTATGTTAATCAGTATTTGTTGAGGCTCTGCTGAGACAAATGCCAAGTCTTCTAGAATTTTTACAAAATCCACTAGCCATGGGATTAGTGATTTAAAAAATGTACTAGCCACGATTAAAAATTCACTAGCCCTACTTTACTTAATACAATTTTTTTAATAGTAATTATTGGATATGTTACCTAAACAGGGAGATGGAGATTAAAAACACTAAAATTGGGGGTGGGGTCGGGATATTCATATTTACCAAATAGACTTAAATGCAGTATTTAACAACTTTGTTTTTACTAGCCATTAGGCATGGCAATAGTAGTTATTTACTAGCCCAACATTGAATATCACTAGCCATGGGAGTGGGGCTACCATAATCTAGAAACTCTGCAATTGCCTATTAACTAGACACGGTTGATATTTTACATCACAAGTAGTGAATTCTGTTTATCCCATAACACTTCTAAGATTACATTTTAATTCAATATTTAGTAAATCAAAGTTCTGAAGTCGCCTCACCAGTAATATGATGTCACACTTTAACTAAATATAGTCAAAATGTTACGTCGGGTATACACGTCTTATTGCCTGTAAACAAATGGCCCAGTGGTAAAGCACTCGCTCGATGCGCGGTCGGTCTGGGATCGATCTCTGTCAGTGGGCCCATTGGGCTATTTCTCGTTCCAGCCAGTGCATCACGACTGGCATATCAAAGGTCGTGGTATGTGCTACCCTGTATGGGATGGTGCATATAAAATATTCCTTGCTGCTAATGGAAAAAGAGTAGCCCATGAAGTGGCGAAAGCGGGTTTCCTCTCAGTATGTGTGGTCCTTGACCATATGTCTGATGCCATATAACCGTAAATAAAATGTGTTGCGTGCGTCGTTAAATAAAACATTTCCTTCCTTCCTTCCAAAACATTACCGAGTTAATAATGGTAAATATCTACACACACATACACACTATTTCAATATATTTTACTTTTTCCCCAGTACTTTATTGTGTTTGTCTAACATTATCACTGTTGTATTTGTTTTCAGATAAAACACAGAAAAAACATAAACAAGACACTACTTTTACTCACAAATTTTCTCGTCATGCATCTTTTGAACAAATTTGTCAAGTGGCCGAGAGTGAGAGATCAAAGCTCTATGGATGCTCATCAGAACCATCCAGTCCAGTACAAAAACTCAATTTTGATGGTAAATATAGCTTTAACTTCATATTTCTTTTCCATTTCTAAACATTAATTATTTTTGTGGGTTTTTCTAATTTTTCATATTTTAGATTAGTTAATGCTGATTAAAATTAGGCAAAAAATTGAAAAAGTCACGTTTACTTCCGGGCATTTGTGGCCGACTGTCCAGTATTTATGTCCATTATTCCTAATATCAATGGTTTTCTAACCAGAATTTAACCCAACCCCCCCCAAAACCCAACTAAGATTCATATCCCAATATTTGCCATTGGTGATATTAATTGTTGGTAAAACTATCAAATTTATTATCAAATAAACTGTCACAATCAGCTATCAATCCCTGAAAATGACAGCGATGTGTCGTCATTGGTGTCAAGTAAAAATACTTGCCGAAAAAACACTTTTTTAACTCCAAAATTTAAGGTATTTTCCATTGAAAATTCAAAGATACAAGAAACAGAGTTGTCTTCCATTTCCTGTTAATATAGTGATTCAGGTAAGTGTGCAAAGCAGCTGGAAATATGAATTGGGGAATGCACTTGTGTACGGTATGCTGTGGGGCGAGATATCTCGCCTGCAGTAGTCGGAAGGTTAAAGTCTGCCCACAGCAATTTAAAATATATAAGACTTTTGCAACAAATAAATAAGCCTGAAAGGTTATTTTGCTGTATGTAAACCTATTTTAAATGAACTAATGTTATATACTGGCAGATAATGTACACCAGGTGTAAACATTTTGCCATCATTGAGGACCTTTACCGACTTTTGTGTCATCGGTGATGCTCCCGACCTATGACAGTTTATATCTCAACGATGGCAAGTGCTGTTGTTAAGTTTGAGTCCTTCAATTCCTTTAGAATATTTGTATCTGCGCACCACTGAAAATTGAGACTACAAGGCTCAAACTTAAGAATTTGTCTCCCATGGCAATTTCTTTCTGTTTTTTTAAGTGACATTTGCAGAAAATAAATATGACTGAAAGGTTATTTAACTGTATGTAGACATATTTCAAATGTGAACATGTTAAATAATATTGGCAGATTATGTACACTAGGTGTATATAGTTTGCCATTGTTCAGTTTTACAGACGGCACAAAATGCCATCGGTAATGTTCTCTACCTACGGCAATTTATATCTCAATAATGGCAATTGCCGTTGTTAAGTTCGAGCCCTGGACTATCATAGTTTTTTTAGCACTTGCTCGCAGAAGTCTAATTTTTTCTAACCCATTTTTCATTTGTACATTAACTTTAGGACTTCGTTTGCATGATCATTACAGGTTATACAAAAACAAAATGGGTTACATGAATTTGTTTTCGTGTAACCTATAAATGATTTACACTAATTTTCAATTCTCAGAAGCCAGGGTCCCATTTTATGAAGGGATCAGTGAAGATCACCTTAAGTGCATTTATCAGTTATACACCTATGTTAATCTTAGCACTAAGAACACTTCATAAAACAAGATCCTGGTCTGTATGAGTGTGTCTCATTTCATTTCTTCTTTTTTTTACTACAAACACGAGGACCATGTGTATAATAGTAGTATACACTGATTTAATATGTATATTATTAGTTTAACAGGCTCCATTAGCTGGAGACATGCTATAATAGCAAACTGGGAACTGACTTCTTATGACACTTTTGTACTCCCTTTTTATAGACCTTAACTGTAGCCAAAAATAATGGATTGCTTGGTGAGGGAAATGTCAGTCCACGTTGACAAAATATTTTTAAAAATATAATTCAAATTTTATTTACACATTTTTGTCTGCAAAACTGATAGTATTTGTTTAACTATTTTATTTTATTATATAGTTAAAATTATTACTTATATAATAGCACCAGGGACATTTTTGCCAAATACATCTCTCATGTAGATATATGGTAAATATTTTTAAAACCATACTAAGTTCTGTTCATGTTCCATTAAAGATGCTTGTTTTCTGGAGTTTTTTGTGACCAAATTAAAACATTTTGATTTTTTGATTTTTTTTTGGACAGATATGATGGAAGATGATGTGCCTGAAATTCAGGAAAAGGAGTCTTCATCAGTTCCCAAGGTGACAAGGTTGAATGCAGCATGGAAACCATATCTGATAATGGGCCAAAATTCTCAGTTGACTCTGATCCATGAGAATGAGGGGAATCCATATGTCGTACATAAATTGCCGGTACACATAATCCAGAAAACACCTGATGGAATAAAGCATAAAACGGACACACTGGTGGTTAAATCAACAGCTGGTGGCAATAATACTACCAATGGAAAACAACCAACCATGATCCCGTTGACCAAAAAGCAAATTGATGCTGTATTAAAATCTTTGCAGAACCCAGTTTTAGCCAAAAAAGACAACTTAGTTGACGCAGCAACACAATCTTCTCCCGAAGTGCTGATGCCTAGGTCACAAAATACCATAGATGAAGAAGGGAGAGCAGCATCGCCTGAATGTACTCTGGCTGCAGCCAATGAAACTACTCCTCAACCGACTGTTCTTGATCAAATCCGGGAAATGAAGAGATTCAACAGGTGCTACACGGAACAAGGTGTGGTGCCAGAAAAGAAAATTAGAGTTGATATACCAACACCACCATCTTCATCTGAACGAGAATCATCTGAGGAAAGTTTCCTTGCAACTCCAGATAGTGAAAGCATGCAGATAAATACTGCCAATGGCATTAGGCAAAAACCCACTGGAATCAAAGGCTTGAGAGTTCTACATTTTACTACTGAAGTTTCTAATGTGTCGGGCAATGTTTCATCTAACGACACACCAGTGGACCCATTAAAAAAAGTCATAGAATCGGAATTTGATTTAACAACTCCCCTTATGACCACTTTCATGGAATCTACCAAAGAGGATGTAACTTCTCACATAGCAAAACAGCCGGTATTGCAAAAAGTGTCTGTCCAGTTGCCAAACAAAGCAACATCAGTTTACCGTGTGTTGATGCCTGGTGCTCAGGACAAATCCACTACCAAGGTTATTTTTTCGTCCATTCAGCAAAACCCACACCAGGGTTCAACAGCACAGACCCAGCATGTTATTCAGAGAATGCCACTGACGCCCAATGGAAAGCTATTCAATGTGATGATGCCAGTAGCATTCAGCCCACCTCTAACACCAAAAGAATTGCAATCAAGTCCAACCATCTTTTCATTTCCATCTTCAACCACATCTCTATCATCTGATCTTCAACAATCACAGAGCAAAGTCAGTCCAACAAGTTTGGCATCCATGTCGCCCATCATGATAAATGCATCAGAACTTGTGTCGCCATCACTGCTTAAATCACAGTCACACCTTCAGCTGACCATTCCCATGGAGCAACCAATAGCTTCATATTCGAGTTCTATGATCTCATGTGTATCAACAATTCCAAGCAACAATTTAGTGTATTCCAAAGTAACTCAGAATCCTAAGAATGCCATTAGAAAGTTGTCTATGGTTGATGCAAATGTTTTATAATAGTTTAGCTGTACAATGTGTACATTTTATAACATTTTGGTTTTGAATTTTAGTTTGGATTTGACAAAATTACTTTACCAGCCCTTTAGTTACATATTTTTTAGACTTATGTAGTCAGTTTATATCGGTGCTTGTAAAAATTGAAAGTTGTATATAGAATTATAATATATGGTATGCTATAAGCACATGCTGTAAAGGTTGCAGTGTGTGATTTATTGACATAATACTAAAAGTCATTGTTATGAATACTAGGTATTCATGTATTAGTTGTCACTTGAAACCAGTCTACATGGCCAAAGTATTTTGGGCTTGAATAATATGGTGCTTTATTGAAAAAAGGCACACACTTGTCTTTAATTCAGGTTGATGTATTTTATACATTTATTTATTCATTTGATGTTTGTTTTGAATGGGGTTAGTTTTGTTTTAAGTTATTTTAAAAACTGGGTTAATATTTTATTTTGTTAGTTGTTCATTTTGTGTTTTGTTTTTAATAATTTCTGCATGATCTCACCTAAGTTGCCAACTAATACTTCGGTAAATTTGAATGAAGATACCTGGCTCATTCTGTAAAAGTTATTGGCATATTAACCCCTTAAGGATGAAATTAGTTGGCAAATATTGCTCAATAATAGTTCATAGCAGGGTGTATACTAAGTCTTTTACTAAATAGTAGTAATAATCAAATATGTGACCTAAAGAGGGAGATAGAGTTTAAAAACACTAATGGGGTTGGAGCAGGATATTCCTATTTACAAAATAGACTTAACTGCAACATTTGACAAATTGTTTTCACTAACTGTCGGGCATGACAATAGTAGTTATTTACTAGCCCAACATTGAATATCACTAGCCATGGGAGTGGGGCTACCATAATCTAGAATCCCTAATACATTTTATCTTTGCACATTCCCACATGAATGTATATAGGATGGGGAAAATTTTGTTTTTAAAATCTTCATTAGCAATATATCTAGTCAATTGAAAATTGATTAGCAAGTACTGTTTAATGTTTTCATATTATCTCTGAAAGTTGCGTAGCGATTTCGCGACGTAATACTGAACAAAATGTTCCCTGCAGAAGGTCACAGAAAATACAATCAGGAGAAACCACAGTATTAGATCTATTCTTAAAATTACCATACCAGTGAATACTTGAATAATGGCACTGTGTTGTACACCACTGTTTTACAGTATTCTATTTATTTTCATTGACTTGTTATTCATTGCACATAGTATTACCATACTATCTCATAATGTGACTTACATTGCTGTCTTAGTTAAGAAAATGCTAGAAAGTGAAAAGCAGTTCTAGAAATTAAACTTCATAACAACTTCTTAACACCACTGCAGAAGACATGAAAGAAATGTGGATAAGTTTAAGATTAATATTATCATTATGGGAAATGAGGAATACTATATATATATATATATATATATTATATATATATATATATATAAAGATGAAAACAAAAATGGATTGTGAAGTTGATCATCACAAAGCATGTTGTGCATTTTGATGCCTGTCAATTTCCAGTCTAAAGTTATGCTGTTATTATGCTGTTATTTTGATGGATTACACCGATAGAAATAAGCAGAATTTGTGACTAGTCCATCAGACAAATTGCATCTAGAAATATGCTTATTCGCCAATATTTTCCAGGGCTTGAAACGGCCTGTGGCCAGGTTGCCAAATGTGACCAATGTCCTGTTTGGGTGACTTATTATTAAAATATAATGGCGTTAGTTGCCCAAATAATAATATTATTTGAGCGATCTACTTTAGATCTATAACATATGAGCCACTATTAATATTTGTATTGCATCTATTTATTCCACATTAAAATCTTGCTTGTGATTTGTGGTTTGCTTACTATAATTTGCCAACATCCATTATTTTTGGGGCCACCATATTTTTTGGCAAGTTTCGAGCCCTGATTTTGACTGGTCCAAATAAATGGTTTGTTTTATTCATTTGCAAGGACGTTTTTAATTTTAATTTTTTTTAATTTTTTTGATTGCTTGAAAGAAAACTGCACTGAAGATTTTCACTTGTCCATTAGATAACCCTGATACGATTTTCACTTGTCAGGACAAATGAACAAGTGCTTATTTCAAATGCTGGATTATTTTCATAATGGTTTCTGTTTTCCAAACAAGTGTAAATGATTATTCCAATTCTACAAGTTTTTTTTTTTTTTACATTATTAAAACTTTACCATAGCAAACTGGAAACATATAATTGGGATATTGTAGATATGTACTCTATTCATAATTTGTAATTGGGATATCGGGGATCGAACTTAACCACGGCATCGACAGCAATTGCTGTCATTAGATATAAATTTCCGTATTTCAGGAGTATCACTGAGAGCACTTTTGTGTCGTCTGTAAAGCTCCTCAACAGTGGCCAAATATTGCACTTTGTGTACATTATCTGCAGGTATATAACATTTGAAATATCACTTTTTAAAAAAACAATTGCTATTACGGTGTTTCACCCAGAACTATTTTTTTTATTATTATTGCTGTGAGAGAAATTCTTAAGTTCGAACCCTGGAATATTGTTAATTCTTACTCTGTTGGGATAATTGGGATATTGTTGATATGTAATCCACAAGTCACTGGCAGGAATTGTTTTGTTTAGGTTTTTTTTAAATAAAATAAATACTTGAGACATTTGTTTGGAATAAATACTCATGATGTATATGATTGTGCATAATTTGAAGTTTATTTTAAAAAACTGATTCATTGTAGAAACTATATTCTGTAATGTAGGGCACATTATTTCACATGCATCTTAGGTCTTGTTTCCAAATTTCAACACTCGATTTGTTTAACATATATTTGGAATGGAAAGTCTATGTAATACTGAGTAGTATTTGCTGGTTATGCAAATATATATTGTGTAATGAAACAATCACTTACCTAGGTGAAACCCACACAAAACCAACTTTCAGTTATATAAGATTTTGAAATATTGTCCCTTGTAATATACATGTAATTGTGTATTAGAAGATTTGTTAATTTACTTAGTTGCGTCCATGTTAAGTGAACTAGTGAAATGATAGCATGTATATATATATACATATACCTGTAGTATATTTAACCATTTAAATTAGTCATTTTGTAACTTAATGCTTGAGATTAGTGTTAGAGTACCGGTTAGTTATTTATCTTCCTAAGTCTGGCTAGAAAAGGTTGGGAGATTGGAGCTCAATGGGATGAATAATTCATATCGAGTGTATGTTGTATTAGCACCTTCCAGTTGTTGGAATCTTTAATATGTCTTATCATTTTCTGTGAAGTTCATCAGTAACAGAAATGGTTTTGACTATTTCAGAAAAAGTTTTTTTTAAGAATTTTATAATCAAAATCATGTTTGTAAGTTGATATATACTTCAGTATAGACCACATTTTATGTTTACATTTTAGTTTGTTAATATATATATGTTCTTGTTAGACATCATTTTAAAGCTTGAAATCTTGAATTTATTTTTGTTGGGAATTTTGGAGACAAATATGCCCATGTACTTTGTTTACCTGCATTTTTGTTGAAATATGTTCTACAAACAATTATTTCAAAATGGAGATTAATCTGGTTAAATTTATAAGTTTACTTATTTTTGGTATTCAAAGCAGAATCAGTTAATTTATTATTTTAGAAAGCATTATTAATTTCTGGTAATTGAATTTTTTTATGCATATTCCCTCCCCCCGACCCCCAAAAAACAAAGAAAAAAAGTTCAAATACAATCCCACAATAATATTATAAACAAGCAATATCATTAAATGGAAATATTAAACCCATGTTACATATGATGTGACATTTTTAAATTCCAGAAATGATCACATGTGTATTTTTATTTTTACTGGTGGTGGGTGCTTGACAAAAAAATACCTTCTGCTGTCTCCATGTTGTCATGTTTGGAATTCTTATATTGGTGTTTGTGGTGCTTGTTGAGGTATTTTTATTCTTTTTACTAAGCCAACAGGTAACCCCACCATGCCACAGGTCTATTGATGCCCTATGACTGAAATATTTTTACTGCCTGTATTTAAAACAATGTAACGTCAATTTTTTATGCATAATGGCATGTCTCAACATGTACATGTGCATTGGTGTCTAAAATGTACCCCTTTTTCTTTTTCTAAATACTTGTTATTTCAGCATAGATATCATAATAGCAGCATAAATATCAAAATTAAAAAGCAGCCTTTACTATGTAGTTATATGGTGAAGATTTTATTTTTTGTACACCAGAAATTGCATACGTGGTACAATTGTAATTTTAATTTGATATACTGTATGTATTAACCATGTGAAGAAGGCAGCCAAAAGAATTCTGGTTATGTTGCTAAAGTGTGTGCTAAAATATCAGCTGAGTGCATTTGTTTATTTATGTGTGGATGTCCACTGTGATAATTCTACTTGTTAACCTCTACTGTGTGTTGTCCTTTGTGGAAGCGGTCATTCCATAATTGTACATAAAAAAATTGTATAAAATAAACACTACTCTAGATTCAGTGAAAGTAGTGTTTTTTTGTTCCATAGTACATTGGACTGTGTTTAAATTGGCTTCTGTGTAATCCACATTTTTGTGGAAACTGGCACCATCAAGTCCTGTTTAGTGACAGTAATAGCTTGGGTGACTTCTGGCACTCTGTAATCTGTATATTCCTCAACATTTCGACAGTCCACTACAGTAGGAAGGAAGGCATGTTTTAGTTGACTACACGCTGAACACATTTTGACTATGCTTTTATGGTTAAGGACCAGACAGGATATGAGAGGAGACCAGCTACCACCATGCAATGTGTTATTCTTTCCGTTTAGAAGCAAGATATCTTTTATGTGCACACAGGATAGTACACACACAGCGTTTGTTATCTCAGAAATTTACTTTTCCTTAAAGTGTATTTTCAGATAAAACCAAAATACAGCATTTTCCAAAGTTCATGAACACTGCACAAAGTTGTTTTGCAAGTACATGTATCAATATATTTAAATTGATCTATTACAAAATGAGTAAAATAAATGCTGTTGATTGCCATCATGGGCACATTGGGCTATATTTCGTTCCAGCCAGTGCACAATGACGTATATCAAAGGCCATGGTGTGTGTTATCCTGTCTGGGATGCATATAAAAGAATGAATGAATGAATGAATGTTTAACGACACCCCAGCACGAAAAATACATCGGCTATTGGGTGTCAAACTATGGTAATGCAAATAAATAAAGTGATGATCAACATCAATATAAAAATTCAAGGTCTAAACAAAAACAGTGTAAAGAACTGCAAAAATACAAATATAAATATCACAGAATTTTACGGACACCGAATTTTACTCTAAACTTCAATTTGTGCTGTATTGGCCATTCTCAAAGAGAATGTTACACCCCTGCACCACGGTGAGGTTACAGCACGCGCAGGGGAGCATATAAAAGATACCTTACTAATTGGAAAAATGTAGCATATTTTCTCTCAAGACTACAGGGAGGGATGTGGCCTAGTTGTAAAGTTCTCGGCTGATGTATGGTCGGTCTAGGATCGATGGGCCCATTAGGCTTTCTCGTTCCAACCTGTGCACCACAACTGGCATATTAAAGGCCATGGTATGTGCTGTCCTGTCAACGGTATAATGCATATTAAATTTTTCTTGCTACCATTGAAAGAAATGTAACGATTTCCTCTAGAACTATGTCAATATTATCAAATCAGCTGATGATTAATAAATCAATGTGCTCTTGTGGTGTCGTTAAACAAAACAAACTAACTGCTGTCGGTATAATTCACTGATGGTACATTACAGCAGTTAGAAAACATATTTAATGTTCACAAACCACATAACAGTCAATGACAAGAAAAAAACGTCCTTTAAAAATTATATAACGTTTAAACTGATAATACTGCAGGCCATTTTTTTTTTTTTTTTTCTACTTAAAACAAAAGGCATGCAGAAAAGACCGTCGCAATTTAACTACCGCCGGTAAACTATACACTGATGGCCTTTTATCATGTCTATAACGGGACAATACCGTGAAAATAAAGTCTGGGCAATTATCTCCACAGATTACGAGTAATTTACCGTCATTATGCTGGCCTGATACTTACACAAGCAGGTGATCTTAGAAAACACCCCCAGGGGGTTAGATACGGAGGTAGTAATTACTTCTTTGGTAAATGGCGTATCGCCTTTTAGCTTTATGTTCATCTACTCCAATTGCATTTTATGTCAAATAATTTACGAGTTGTTTTCAAGGAGATTACAAACCGATAAAAGTGAATTTGTTGTGATCTGAAGACGTTTACAATGTATGTGTTCTTCGGGGGGGGGGGGGGGGGGGGGGTGAAAGGTTTGAAAACAAACAAAACAAGCAAAACTGTCGAATGAAACAACCCCAACAAACCCTCAACAAAACATGATGAAAGGGCAGATCAGCGTGATGCCAAACCATCTAGTTAAGTGGTATAGTAGGTTTAAACGGTTATAAACCGTTCCATTTTACATCAATAAATCAGGGTCAGATTTGGGACTTTTTAAAACAGTGGGGTGGGGCGTACTCTCGTCACGGTTTTATATTTAAAACATGCCTGATAATAAAACCTCTTCGATATGAATGTACATTGTACATAATGTAATGTAAACAATTACTTTACTAAAAATAGGGAAAGGGGCGAGATCCTTGAGCCGCCGCCTAAATCCGAACCTGACAACAGGTTTACCGTCCGGAATGCTAAGAAAGTGAAGTGCTCGCTATTACAGAAATGAACTATACATATATAAATATTACACGTGTTTATTTTCTATAAATGTGCCGACAGCATGTTCCTCAGCAGTTCTGTGCCAGATTTGGGTTCATGCCAATAAAAACAGCACTTGAACAATGGCATCCTGGCATAAAGTACGAAACGGGTCAGGTGATTTTGTAATATTGTTTTTAGCACAACATGTCACCGAATCACACGTGTGAATGACACACAGTTGCCGACTGCCTTATTGCCGGTTTCGAGAATTTAAGTGCTATTCTTAACATATAACTTCTGTTTATCTTTCATAAGAACTAATGTGTATATTGTTACTTGGCACCTGAAATTAATGATCGAAAGGTTGGTTTGTGGTAATTCATACCAAACAACAAATTTACAGTTGTATAGTTGATACAAACCTTTCGATTTTAAACTGAGACCAAAGTCCATGTATAATATGCTAACAAATGAATTCTGTTTAATGGGATTAGGTATTGGGGTAGGGTGTGATATATGGCAATCTAATTAAAATTAGCTCCACTATTACATGTGGATCTAAAGACAGCCAGTTGGAACTCATGTCCACCAATCAAAACCTTACTTGCAGAATCCTGCCAGTGATTTAAAAATAATTTGAAAACATTCCGAATTATCCTTAGGGTATACGACATGTTTCGTGTGAATTACGAATGCCTTAAAACATGTTTTATTTTATAAAATAAATAATTTGTAATGTAAAACTGAAGACTGATTTAGGTTTTTTTTAATGTTATAAATAAATAAATAATTTTTAATGTAAAATTGAAGACTGATAACCCACCCCGTACGTATTGGTATGGTTCGCTGTACTGCGGCCACTAAAATAGACTCGCCCGATATTTTTAGAATTTGTATGCTCCCAAATAACGTTATAAAAGGCGAAGTGTGATTGGTCAATATTTAAATTATTATTTACAGACGAAATGTTACCAGGACATTGGGGACTACGCAGTGTTGTTAGTTTTAAATCACTGGCAGGATTCTGCAAGTAAGGTTTTGATTGGTGGACATGAGCTCCAACTGGCTGTCTTTAGATCCACATGTAATAGTGGAGCTAATTTTAATTAGATTGGATATATGGGACAGTTATGTTTTTGGTTTCGATACCCCTCCAACCCCTGGTCCTGGGATAGCTGCCCAGACAAGTTCACGTCGATGCTATTGATATGTGTAAATGAGGTATCTGAACAATTCCACCGTAACAAGCGTTACAATTTTAGCCGGATACAGTGTACCTGTTTTATGGTCAATATTGTATTTAAAAAATTTCTAGCTCTTTAGTTCATGTTAGTTAGCCGTAGGTACTTAATGCTGAAGTAAACCATTCACCAAATTACTTTCAGTGAACCTAATGGCCATTTAATTGACCGTGACTGGCGTTACAAAAGTAGGCTGTCCAACGATCCTACTTTTTCCTACTTTTTGGTCTGTCTTATTTTTTTTTCAAAATACCTAGTTTTTTCTACTTTTTTGTTTCAAAATGCCGCGAATTTCTGTTCAAGTGTGCATATTCCTTGTGTTATTATAAAAGTCAACAGTTAGGATTTTTTTTTTTTTTTTTTTTGACCAAGATATACAATGTATCTCCCAATTTGTGGCACCATATAATCTCAACATATTAAAATTACACCCTGAAAGTTAACAATTTTCCCAATGATTAACATGATTATAATGTACAATGTGTATCACTTCAGAGCCAATAATATATTATATTATGTAAAACTTAAATTAATTATGTTAAACTGATTTAGTGTGCATCAGCATTACTATGCATGTAAATATGTACATATCGAATAATACAGTGCACAATAATTTGAAATAATCGTATAACGTGACCATCACATAAGATTCATATGATTTTGAATAGAACAGAAAATACAGGTACAAACTGAGCACCACATACAAAATGTTAAAGTGTTTTCTTAATAATACACTTTTGGATTTAACACATTTGTTTTTCCAGTATGAGCATAATTAATGTCGCTACGTAGTTTCAGTCATACTTTTGTCCTACTTTTCCCTTCTCTTTTCCTACGTTTGTCCTACTTTTTCATAAGGGCAGCCTGCAAAAGTGATCAATTTCACTACATCGTATGGTCATCTGATATGAACCTAACAGCAAAAATTATTGCTTGCATACAATAGTGATCAAAATATTGAAGTTCAACATTTTATTGCCCATTTAGTTATATTATTTTCGTGACCTTTAATTAAATTGTGGATTAAGACAACATTTCCCACACATTTTGTTGAGAACTTCATACGTTATTTATGACAACACACACACCATTGGCACACGTGTAATATATGTTTAAAGACATTCGATTGGTGTTTCCAAGGTGATGACCCGGTTGCCACAACCATATCATACAATGGAAAAAACATCATCGAAGAAAATTGCTCTGTGATGTGTTAATTGCAAGTGGCACTAGGGGGTCATATAAAAGTTTCAGTGGAAAGGACATTTAAATTTATTTTAAACCTGGGTTTTTGGGACGTAATATTAATAAACAGAATATTATATTATTGTCCGTTAGATACCACTTATCTTATAAATCGTTTATAAACACATGCAACATTTTTATCTAAAGGCCACTCATAAACTAATAAATTATGAGTAAACCGAAGACAAGAGAAAAAATAATGTTTGTTTAACACTTCAGCACATTATGTAACCAGCTGGTAATGGCAACATTTGAGTCTTGGCATAAGACAATAATGGCAGAGAAACACACTGCCATTGTACATGTTAATGTAAATATTAGCAATCTGAGATCTTTGATATACATGTACTTTCTCACATACATGATAACAGGTACCTCGTCCTTTGGTATACCAGTCGTAGAGCACTGGCTTAAATCAAAGAAGGTTCCATGTGTTGAAAAGCTACATTCTTTATTCTTTTGGCACTTTATATCTAACACACCCATATTATGTCTGGACGTACAGGTATAAATAGCTACACTAACTTCCGGCTGATCGTTTCAGATGAAGCGAGAAAGAAAAGAAAAGAAAATATCGTGATAGAAGGGTGTCTATTAGACATTGTGTTGCTGTTTAATTGGTAGTTTTAAAACCATCAAGATCATACTTCAAACGCACTATTAAAACTATTAATACATATATGATGTTAAAAGAAATGACAGCAATTGTTTACTGAGATCGACATTGCGGGTAATAGTTAATAGTATGTCGCCAATGAGTTATAATTTTAAAACAAAATGTTAACCCCCCACCAAAAAAAAGAAGAAGAAAAAAAAGTTTAAATTTTGTTTTTGTTTAACGTAACCACTAGAGCATATTTATTTATTAATATTCGGCTATTGCATGATTATCATTTGGTAATTCTGACATATAGTCTTAGACAGGAAACCCGCTAAAAAAAATTCCATTAGTAGGAAGATATCTTTTATATGCACTATCCCACAAATAGTATAGCACATACCACGGCCTTTGATGTACCATTCGTGGTGCACTGGCTAGAACTAGGAATAGCTCAATGGGCCCACCGACGGAGATCGATCCCAAGCCGACCACGCAACAAGCGAACGCTTTACTACTCGACTAGGACCCGCCCCGATTCCTTCAAAGAACAGAACAACACACACACACACACAACACAAGCAACAAACAAAAACAAAACAAAACAAAACAACCCCTCCCCCCAAACCCCCCCCAACCCAAAACAAAACAAAAACAAACAAATGAAACGAAACGAAACAAAAAAAAAAAAAAAACAAACACACACCCCCCCCCCCCCCCCAAAAAAAAACAAACCCCAACAAAAACAAACCCCACAAAACAAAAAAAACTAACAAAACAAGAACAACACTTTCGTAACTGAATTGCTTGTATTCTTACTATAAACATGTCCTTCTAAATTAGGAGACACAAAGGTTAGTGGGCGGCTCGGGTAAACACCTAACAAGTATGACATAATGACTTCCAGATTTCAAATAAACGCTATTGTTGAACGCCAGACACAAAAAGGCCGCTAAACGTTTATGAATCCAACTTAGCGGAAACCATGGCAATTTCGGGCATCGTGAAAGAAAATACAAATGTAGCTTTGTTATGCATACGCGTAGAAAGACTACAACAACTGGAGGGACCAGTAACAGTGAGGGATGTATTATCTTCAGAGTTGGTGGACAATGCCCCCCTCCCCGCTCCCCACACCACCCCGACCCTTTCGACTATTACTGTACAATATCATCGGCTATTGGAATGCCAAACATTTGGTAATTTTGAAATATAGTGTTAGAGAGGAAACCTGCAACATGTTTCCATTAGTAACAAGGGATATTTTATATGTACCATCCCACAGACAGGATAGCACATACCACGACCTTTGGATCGATCTTAGACCACGCATCAGGCGACCGCCCCAAAGTGTAACATGAGTGATATGTTAACACTAATTTGAAAAGTGTTAAATTGAAATCAGCTATGTCAACCATATATGTGTCAATAAAAGCTTTAATGTCCATTAAAGAATGAACGAACGAACGAACGAACGAACGAATGAATGGATTAATGCATGCATGAATGAATGAATGAATGAACGAAGCAGCGAAATTGATAATGGTATTAACATTGTTTCAATAGCTGTGATTTAGAGTCGTGTTGCTGCGAATGGCCAAACTTAGGTTCGAGCACACCGGCGTAGATAGGATTTCACTGGCGTAGTCATGATTTTGGTGGGGGTGGGTGGGGGTGGTTCAATTACACCGGGGGTCACCAACACTGAATTTAACACGTATTATGGGGAGATAGGAAATATAAAAAGTGGCGTGAAAAAAAGAGCTGTTATTGAGGAGGTGGAAGAGGGAGAGGGCATCTTCTCACCAAAATAAAATTTTTACATGAAAAAGCGTCCACTTGTTTAAAACCAAAATGAAAGGTTGAACTCGCTGTACATTGTTTAACGACCACAACATACATTATCTCACGCTAACTCACATTATCTCACGCTTACTCACATTATCTCACGCTGACTCACAATAATTTTATGTGTTTTGCTTCGTAAAAAATATGACATTGTTTACATGTCTGTACACAACTGAGATTTTGTGTAAAATTAATTCGATAACGAAATCATATCAACCGTGTTTGATCTTTTTAATAATTTCATCTCGACTGTGAGAAAATATAAGCACGAAAATAAGTTGAAATAAATGAAATGTCGACCATTTACATAGGCGCATATGCAGAAGGTGGGGTGGGGAGATGGGAGTGGTATATCGGAGATAGAAACACCGCTGTTGAAGCAAATTCTCTTCTCTTTTTTTCCAATATATTTCCATGGGAGCATGGTCATTTGTTTTGTTTAACGACACCACTGGAGCACATTGATTTATTAATCATCGGCTACTGGATGTCAAACATTTAGCAATTTTGCTATGTAGTCCTCGAGAGGAAACCCGCTACATTTTTCCATTAGTAGCAAGGGATCTTTTATATGCACCATCCCACAGACAGGATAGTACATACCACGGCCTGTGATATACCAGTCGTGGTGCACTGGCTAGGACAAGAAATAGCCCAATGGGCCCACCGACAGGGATCGATCCCAGACCGACCGCGCATCAAGCGAGCCCTTTACCACTGGGCTACGTCCCGCTGGGTAGCATGATCAGACCCCCTTATAAACTCCTATAATTGCTGCACACGTGCCTGTTGCAAGGGTACATATTTATCCAAGGTATCCAGTTTAGTCACTGCTAGATACACATAAATACAAGTTGTGTCTGCAGATTGTGTCAGTCACCAATACTATTTGGTCAACCATCGCACATTGGTAATATACTAATAGTTATAGTTTGTTTTGTTTAACGACACCACTAGAGCACATTGATTTATTAATCATCGGCTATTGGTAACATTTGGTAATTTGACATATAGTCTTAGAGAGGAACCTGCAATATTTTTCCGTTAGTAGCAAGGAATCTTTTATATGCACCATCCCACAGACATGGTAGCACATATCACGGCCTTTGATAAACCAGTAGTGGTGCACTGGCTGGAACAAGAAATAGCCCAATGGGCACACCGACGGGAGTCGATCCTAAACCGACAGCGCATCAAGCGAGCGCTTTACCACTGGGCTAAATCCCGCCCTGGTAATAGACTAAGACCACATCGCTGAATTAACGATAAAAATCATACCAAAATGGGTTTACTGTTTCCCTTGAGTAATAACTTATTTATTTCCATTGCCTATTTGATACATTTCGATACAACGACCGGAAGATGAACTTTTCGCAAGGTGAACAATAGACTATAAGTAATAAAAACGTGTAATGTAACACCCATTGGCAAACAAGTTAAATAACTCTTTACTTTTATGTATGACAGTTAAATACTATTTTTCCTGTTAAACTATGAATGTTCATAATATATGAATGAGATACCTGCATATAACAGCCACCTGTCCACAAGAGCTACTTCGATAGATCACATATTATATATAATTGTTTGTTGTTTGTGTTACCTGCAAATAACAGCCACCTGGCTATAAGAACTACTTTTGATAGGTCCCTTGAATGGTTGTTTCATACAAGTTCGACTGTAGTTTTGTTTACTATTATTGTCTGGTCCTTTAGGATTCAGTATATTTTGCTTGGGAATATATGCAATATCGCAAATACACGAACCATTGTCTGTTGTAATAACCTTAATATAACACAGACTATTTCTGTATTTGCGGTGGCATGTTTTATTTACAATAGCATTTTCCTTATGTAACCAAATGCATGTTTTTAATTTATATGAAGTTTTACGATTTTGAAACATTTAAATACTGGTAGGGGCGTTAATCATCTACACATAATAAGCCGTGTAAGTTTTGCCCTGACCATCTGGAACGAGTTCTTGGACGCAAGCCCCACGTGCAAAATATCGCAATCGGTTTCCTATCATTGTTTCATCGGTGCCGAATAACAACTTACACTCGCTAGGAAATTGTAACGGAACATTTTTTGGCTTGTATGGGAGGAATACTGTTACGTTGTTCCAGCAATTTATCCTTATTTTATCAATTATTTTAGGTTTTTTAAAGCAATTTTAGGTTTTGGTTTTTGAAATCGTGATTCATATGTTATAAGGTCTGACCATCCAGTCATACAGCAATCATGAATCATACAGACCTGTTTATTTTATGATAGCTGTCAGTGGTGTTATCATCAGTTGAATGAATTCCATGTGCTGGGTGGTTTCGTAAATGTTTCGTAAGTGCTGACGACAGTTAGTCGAGACGTCTTGCTTGCTTGATTGGAAGAACAGAGGTCCTTCCTCCTGTGTGTGGATTCATTCATTCATAGCCATGGGCAAATGTATATGGAGTGGTGTCTTTATTTCCGTGTTGGTGCTACTGTACGCGAGGCTTAGCGTTCAGCAGGATGATACTAGTGTTGACGATTATAATTATGACGATTACGACTACAATTACGATGATTACGACGACTACGACTACGAAGCGACGGCGACAACGCCCAGACCGACGCCTCCTCCAAGAAGAACTTATCCGACCCGACGGACATACCCTTCAAGACCAACGCACCCACCACGACAAACGCACGCACCACGGCCAACGCACCCACCACGACCAACGCACCCACCAAGACAAACCTACCCTCCAAGGCGTACTCACCCGCCACGCCAAACCTATCCACCGCGTCAAACATACCCACCACGCCGGACCACACCCAGACCAAGGTACACGCCGCGGCCGACTGCACCTCCTCGAAGAACGTACCCACCAAGGGCAACTTATCCCCCGAGAACTCACCCTCCTAGGGCGACACCACCTCCTCGAAGGACCCCGGCTCCCAGAAGGACCCAGGCTCCCAGAAGGACTTATGCACCACGACCTACACCCGAAAAGCCAGACAGGACGTCGTTGGACGGCTGCGGATGTCCACCAAACATCCAGTACACCCTGGACAATCTGAAGAACCAGGCGAAGACTTCTGCCGACGAAAATGAAGAGCTGAGGACAAGGGTTGAGGTTGCCGAGGAATCGATGGTGGAACTCAAAGAACTTGTAGAGAAACTGAAAGGAGAGTCGGAACAGTGGAAGGCAAGTCTGAAATTCCCAGGACTGGTGCCGATCCAATCACCGACTAACATCGTCATCAACGACGAAGCTAGCTCGACCACGGACACGTACAAAGGTAAGGTTATTATGTATTATTACTAACTAGAATATTTAGATGGGGTGTGGTGGCCTTACAATGGGCAATTACCCCCAAAGCATGACTGCCGTGTAGATAGCCAGCCCTCATTAGCCGAGGCAATATTCACGGCCGCCGTATATATAGCCACTTATGTGTTAAGTAACAAAGATGGCGGCATCCATTACGGTTGTATTTATGGAATTCATATTCGTACGCAATATTTAGCACGATGTGTATTCGGTAGTTGCCTGAACCTGTGCGAAAAGAAAGCTGTCGGCAGTATACATCAAATGAGGAGAGGCAGTCAGAACAATCGGAAACTGTTAAAGAAGATACATTATTGATAGTTTAGAAGTTTATGATATTAACCATATTTAGATCAATCTTTCTTTGTTTTGTTACGTGGTGTCCAGCTAAAGGATTATTTTCACTTTTCCCCCACATTTTTGTGCTTATATCTGCTTAGGTCAAGCACGCTGTCCTGAACACATCCCCCCGCCGGCTATATGGGCTGTCTGTACAGACTAGTGGTTAATGGTTAGCTGTGAGTGATTACAGCTTTTCTTTTATTGTTCAGTATACAACTAGAAATAAATTCCATGTCTAAATTTAAATTTATCTAACAGAATTTAAAGTTAGTTTTAAGCAGAAATATTATTGTAATTAAAATCAGAAAAATCAAAACATCTACAGCCAGGTAAACGTATATGTAAACATCTTATTGTTGAACAGTTTAACTCTATTACTGGTATATCAGAAGTGATGGCAAAATGCATATATGCAAGATGTCTTAAGGCTGACACCAAAATCATAGGCTACGAGAGGAACAGCATTTTTTAAGAGCTCTATACAAATACACACCCTTTCCTTTTCCATATTTCTCATTTTATTGTTAACTTTACTGATCATAGTGATGGTCTGGCAAATCGCGCTAGTTAAGTTGTGCAAGCTCAACTTGTTGCGTCAGGGTCGCACTCCTAACAGCCAAAACCATATATTTATTTACCCGCTGCCACCAAAAGCATGTGTGCCGCATATCGGCGAGACGGAACAATAGGTTATGTTTAAACATGGAAACCACATGCCCACATACATTGCTTAACATGCAGATCAGTGTATATTTATAGATCCTGTTTTAGTAAGGAAGTTTATGTGCAGACTGCAAAAATCGTTTAAAAGGGAAATTCCTGATATTGTGACCATCGTAACAATTGTCTAGCTAATGAGAATCTTTATAATTAAATTACACATTGTTTATATTTTCTTGCTTAGACTGCAGAAATCGTGTCAATGAAATTTTAGTCATTTAACACGTTTCCAGATAATATAGCTTGTATCACAATTAAAAATTACATATATTAATTCAAGAGCGGTTGCAGAGTGTTTCTAGGGAAGGGTGCAACGATCTAAAAAGGGTAACTACGGTATTCCAGATTTGGAGCTACAACAAACATTAACTGAACCAGAAATACATTGGATTTGAAGACATTGCAGAAATATCATTCATTATTTTTATCGCTAAAAACAATGTCTTCAAAGTCAGGAATATTTTTTTTTTAACTAAAAAGATACATTATTTGATTAAAGTTTAGTATAATGTTCACTCAAACATTAAATGTTACTAGCAATGAAATTTATTTATTAATTATATATATCTTTGTGTAAAAATGTCCAGAAAAATATTTTAGAAAACTTTATTCATGGAACGAAACAAACCCTTTTGACTGCAGATTTCAGATTCACATTGTTGTATTGTTAAATCCAGTTAAACACGTTTGACGTGAAGTCCCAGGGGAAAGCTTTAATATGTGAATACATGTACACTAAATCCGTTAAGATAAGTCTAGTTGAAAACTTAATTCAATGTTCACACACATAAACACATTTTAGACCCGAGAAAACTGTTATAATGTTTTTTAAATAGCCTCAGTTGCGTTGCGATTCTCTAATATTTGGAGAACCAAATTATAGTCTTTTTAATGACCTTGCTTGGCTGTGTTGAAGGTTATTTTTGTTACATGTACATATACATTATACTTGAAAAAAAAGCCATTAGATTTTATAGTTTCTGTCTGTGTAGAAATATTTGCAGGACTTGTACGTAAAAATAAGAAAATTAAGGGCATCTCAATAAACTATAAATAATACCCAATTTCACAGTATGCCGACGATACTGATTTTATACTTGATGGCAGTAGGACGTCTTTTAAAGAAACAATAAATACCTTGAATATTTTTTCCGAATTATCAGGACTCAGTATTAATTATGATAAATCAGAGGTCATTTGTATTGGCTCTCTTAGGAATAGTCCAATACGATATTTACAAAATCTTAATCTAAAATGGAATCCTCCTTCATTTAAAGCACTTGGAATTATTTTTAGTACCGACTTTAATGAATTAAGCAAACTTAATTATAATTCTAAACTATTTGAAATTAAAGGGGCATACCCTAGTTTCAGCTCGTGAAAATTAAGACTATGTTTAGTTAATCTACAAACCTGCAACACATTTGGATAAAGTTACAACTGAGTGAAACACGAGTCTGTGACTGAAATGGTGAAATACCCTCTAAAAATAGACTAAACCTCGACTCCATAACTGTTACTTCTCAGACGCACGTGTGTTTTTAAAAATATCAGAAATGCATTTTGTAATATTAAAAACACCAGGATGACCAAAAACACTTCGAATGTACGGAAATGGATAATCTAAACAATAAAATCTAAGTAAAGTATGATTTCAGTTATCAAAAACGGCTCTAATAGTACAAAATATGCCTTAGTGTTTAAAAACTAGAGTATGTCCCTTTAAACACAACATAAATCTATAGATGTTAACGCCACTTGGATGAAGCATAGTTTATCTAAGCTTAGTTATCTACTTCTAACATTACCAAATCCATCGAAAACACTTCAGAAAGAATTGCACAAAATATTATTTTAATTTGTATGAAATCAAAAGCCAGACAGGATAAAAAATAATAAATTTGTGTAAACATATTAATGAGGGAAAGTCTCGGAATGATAGATATATTAAACTATGTTAAAGCTTTGAAAATTATTGGCTACGAAAACTAGAAACTAAAAATCCAAAATGGAAACCTATTCTCTTTGCATTTTTTCCCACAGCTCCGTAATATATCTATATTCGGTAATGGTTTTCCCCAATTGTGCTTTAAAAAGGTAAAAAATACAATTTGGAAAGACTGTATTATTGCATTCCGTGACTTCTCGTCATTAATGTAATTTCATCTTTTGAAGATTTCTTATCAGAACTATTTTTTTTTTTTAATTCCAATTTAAAAATTAACAGAAAATCGTTTTTAAAAAGGAAGTGGCTTGGGAGAGGTGTTTCTCAAATCTGTGATCTTGTTGATGAATACGGCAACTTTTAAACTTTAACCGCATTTAATAATTTATACGAGTTAAATGCTTTCTTTTTAGAGTATTAACTCACTTAAGGCTTACCTTAGGAAAACGAAACTAAATAAAATAGAGACAAATATTCCTTTAGATGAACGAAAACTTTGTTCTATCAAAAATGGCTCGAAACTATATTATTATACACTTGGTAAGTTCTGAAAAGCCAAATTCTGCAATATCAAAATGACAAAATTATTTTATTTCAAACCTTAATTGGCACACTATCTATTTAAAACCATTTGTAAATAAAAAGTTTGATGGTTCCAATACAGGATACTTCATAAAATATTAACTACTAATAGCTTCGCATATAAATTAAAATTAATTGACAGTGAAACGTGTACTTTTTGTCATGAAGGAAAAAAATCTATAGTACATTTATTTTGGGAATGTAAAAGTGTTCAGAACTTTTGGAATTATTATTTAAATTGGTTATCAAAATCATCTAAGCATATATATAATTTAAAGCTTTCTCTTGAGCTAGTGATATTTGGATGTAAAAATAATATTAAAACAGATAATATGTTTGACCGGTTATTATTATTAGCTAAATACTCTATATAAAAATGTAAAGTGCAAAGGGTCCAATTAAATATTATCCATTTCCAAAACGAAGCTAAACAAAGATATGTAGTAGAAAAGTTGGAAGCCAGTTTTTATCACCGGCATGTGTTGTTCTAATTGTAAACAAGGGACTGGGAATAATATATATATATATATATATATATATATATATATATGATTGATTGATTGATTGATTGAAAGAAATAAGGGAACACATGTTATTTGAAACCAATTGCTTTTTTTTCACTGTTACGGTTCTGTAGAGCAGTCAATATTTGCTGTTTCTATTTATTTGTTCCCTTATTTCTTTCCATCAGTACATGCTCATTCATTCCTGTTCACCTTAAAGTTAAGTATTGACACTATGGATATTATACACACTAGCTAGTTTTACATTTCTCTGCAGACTGCCAGGACGCCAAGAACCGTGGCCAGTATGAGCCTGGCGTGTACAACCTCCAGCCAGAGAACTCGGCTTACAACATCCTGGCCTTCTGTCAGGACGGGTGGACGTTCATACAAAGACGATTCGATGGAAGCACCGACTTTAATAGGTACAAGAAACTATTTATTTCTTATATTGAAATAAATGTTATATGCTATTTATTTGATCACCACAGGATAGTATTCGTTGGCAGTTGTTATTTCATGATTCCACTTTTTACAGCCAATAAATATATTTTTTTATATATTAGTGCATGGCATGACACTTGAAATGTTCTTGTTCTTGTTCTACTTGTTCTTGTTCTTCTTTTGCCTTCATTTTTTTTAATGCTCTCTGAAATTTATATCGGAAGTTTGACTGCCTTCATGAAGTCAGCAGTTAGCAGTTAACAGCAGGGCGTCTCATTCACCCCAACGTTTTTCTCTGATTTGGTTGAGGCACAATATTCTGTCTTATGCATTGCCATATGTTGGATGTCTTTGTAGTATATACTCTAGAGTTTGGGTATTCTATGTCACAGTGACATGGAAATGTTGTTACCTGTCATTAGTCTGAATACATCACTGTTTGTCTATATATTTAGGTGTATGGTGTGGGTCACTTGGTAATGTACATCCTGTTCTTGTTCTGAAGGCTGTGTTGTAGTTTGTACTTGAAATATAGCTGTACAGTTATACTTACTGCCCTGCAACAACATAAATATGGGTAAAATGTCTGACTTTGAGTCGGTAACCCATATCAGATATAAAATAGGGAAACGTCCGCCGTGGATGATAAGATATGGTTTCGGTTTTGAAACAAGTTCGTTGCCAGCATGTGCTGCTGCTCACAGTGGTGCATGGGTACCGGCCTCGTTGGCGCAGTGGTTAAGCAATCGGACCACAGGCTGTTATGTGATAAACCTTGTTGAAAGTTTGATGCAATATTGTTGTTTTTACCGCAGCTCCATACACTGTTCTTATAGTCTGACCACAACGTTTGTTTTTGTCGTTTTAAGATTCAACTTTTGGTATGTTATGTTGATAAGAGTCTGAGATGAATATGGCTCTTTCACAGTAATTATAATTATTTGTTTTTGTGTATCAATTTATGTTGATCGTTATTTATTTTTCTTTAACACCTAATAGCTTAAGTGTTTTTCGTACTAAGTGGTTATTAAATACTCATTCATTTAAAAATAAAAAGTTGGATGGAATAAAACTTTCATATTCGTTTTCTCCAAATTTCATAATAAAATGGTTAAAATATAGGCATGAAAGACAGTATTCTTTTGGCATCTGGACTGGGACCTCCTCATTTCGCAAATCGCCACATCCGTCTATGATATTGGCTTAAAATAACACTTTTCTAATGAGTTATTTATAATCACCCCCCTTCAATTAAAGAATTTAATTTATCTGAATATTTATCTGAGAAAACTGAAACAACAGTGGCTTTAATTTATAATCTTAATATTTCGTTTCCTTAATTTGCAGAGACTTCATTGAATATGAGATAGGTTTTGGAAACTTCTCAGGCGAGTTCTGGCTGGGCCTGGAAAACATGCACATTCTGACCAATCAACAACCTTATACCTTGAGAATCGACATGGAGAGCCAATCAGGAAAGTTCTACTACGCGGTCTATTCAAATTTTTCCGTATCCGACGAGTACACGGACTACAAACTTCGGTTCCACAACAAAACGGCTGGGAATACTGGGGACGGTCTGAGGTACAACAAAAACCGCGGCTTTACCGCCAGGAACCGGGACAGAGACTCGTGGTATAGCGGAAACTGCGCAAGGCACTATCGGAGCGGATTCTGGCTCGATCGATGTGGGTCCGATCTAAACCGGGATCCGGCGATGGGCAGTTACGGAGGTACCCGATGGGATGGGCGGATCGTCAAGAGTTCTTTGATGAAAATTAAGCCCGCGTTTGCTATTTCCGAGGATGATCTAAGATTGGTTCCTAAAAAGGAGAACAGATATGGATAACATGTGTGAATTGGTGTTTAGCAGCTTGAGTATTATGTATATAGTTTCTTTAAAAAAAAGACAACAAATATGAGTATATGTGTGACTTAGTTTTAGCATAAAGTGAACTATGGAAATCTTTTCTTAATACATATATTTGAAGGTGTTGGTTAGTGTTTTGAATGATATAGAAAATCATGTTTGTTTTAAGATCTACAGATTCGATGATGTTAACACAATATCCAAGGATAACTTCAAGCCAAATACATACATAACAAAGACATAAAGTAGTGGATACATTATCTTCCCTTGATTACAACAAGAACATCACCAGAACTGAAATTAGTACAATGCATTGTTACTTTCGTTTCCAATAGACAACAACTAGACGACTGTCGGTTTGGTAATCAAACTGACACAGGAAAAAAGACAGAATGGAATATATTTATAAATTATTAAAATAAGATAGCCATTGCATTCATTAATATAACAGAAAAATATAAACATATTACTTTTATTTCCATGCACTTGGATTTTACCATATGCCATCTACATGGTTATTATTGCTTCGGTTGGTAGTAGACGAAATCTCACTGTAGCTCTTCTCATATCAAAGTAGAATTACTAGCATATTTTTTTTTTCATTATATAATTCATTGAGGTTTGGTTTGATATATTTATGTATACTATAATAGAGTCGTAAGTCGCAATAAATATGTTTACAAAGATCGATGTATAAAACTTACGTCTTCCGGTTAATTGGGTGAGATTGTATTTGGACTTTTAAAGGGATATTCCTGAGTTTGCTGCAATTTTATAGATGTTATCGACTAGCAGAGACTTTTTAACGATTGTAATTACATATCAAATATATTTTCCTGCATAACATATTAGTGGTTGTATATTAAACGTGTTTCTAATCGTTCTAATATTTGTACTAGCGTACATTTCATTTTATTTCTTAAAATTGTTTTTTTTTCGTACGTACAAAAGTATTTGAAGACAAAATCCAGTTAGGCGTCTTACAAATATTAAGACGACCAGAAGCACATTGGATATACAGACACTGATATTCTAAACAAGAAAATATATTTAATATGTAAGTTTAATCGTAGAAATATTTTATTAGTCGGAAACGTTTTACAATACAGCAAACTCAGGAATGCCCCTTCAGTGAGACATTTATGTTATTGGACAACCCGCTTTACGTTCTAGCGTACAAATTGTAGGCATGTCATTGAGTTATTCACCAGTTCATATTATAAATATACATACTAAATTTACATAATTACGAAAAAACAACCCAACCTGCGACATCAGACAAACGTGTAAATATACATGTAACATGGTATAGCGTCTATACTAATTAGTAAAAGATGTAGTAAGGAACAACCAGGATGGACACAGTATGTAATTAAATAGTGAGTTCTCTGCTTTTGGTAGATTGGATCAAACATCTTCCAAGATTGCGTAATTGAGTTACATTTTGAAGACTTAAAAGTGTTATCAGTTTAAATACAAGAGGTTTTTTTTAAAACAGTAATACTGCTTAAAGGGACATTCCTGAGTTTTCTGCAAGTTTTAAGATGTTATCGACTAACAGAGACTTTTTGATGACTGTAATTACATATCAAATATATTTTTCTGCATAAAATATTAGTGGCTGTATATTAAACATGTTTCTAATCGTTCTAATATTTGTAAAAGGTTAAATTTCATTTTATTTCCCATAAAAGATTTTTTCGTACGTATGAAATTATTTGAAGACAAAATCCAGTTTGGGCTTCTTACAAATATTAAGACGACCAGAAACACATTGAATATACAGATACTGATATTCTAAACAAGAAAATATATTTAATATGTAAATTTAATCGTAGAAGTATTTTATTTGTCGGAAACATCTTACAATGGAGCAAACTCAGGAATGAACACTGCAAAATAAAGAGAAATTCGTCTTCGATACTATTAGTGTCACAGACACTGCAAATCCTAAGTTAACGTTCAATATTTCTATAACGGCCAGTTTCAATACTGAGTTCATGAGCAGAACATCTAAATTTACAAATGTAACTTCTAAATGTGAAAGAAAGTTTTTTGTTTTGTTAAATAGCATTGGAGTCAGTGATTATTAGTTAAGTGCTTATGAATTAAACATTTTGAAGATACTGAGAGAGTAGCATACATTTCTTGAATAAATCTATCTCTTAAATGAATTGTAACATCTGTGATAAATATTGCTACATTGCTGACATTCTGACGTATCCAGACATATGACATGCCAACGTTGTCAAGAAGTTGTTTGCCCAATTTACATGTTTTTTCACAATCTTTAACCATTTTTAGATAAATTTCCTGGAAAATGCAATTATCAGTTATAAAGCAAACTGGTTTTTGTTTTCTAATTAAGGTAAAAAAGAAAACAGTTCAGTTATGCTCTAACTCGGATGAAGAAGAAAACTGAAAAGACTGTTCTTAGTTTGCCGTTATTATAACTTGCTTTTGACTAACAGAGCCTTTTTAATGAACGAATGAATGAATGAATGAATGAATGTTTAACAACACCCCCGCACAAAAATACACATCAGCTATTGGGTGTCAGAAAAAGTTCACCAAGGAATAAAGAGCCTTTTAAATGATAAGGATATCATATTAAATATATTTTCTTCTTTGGAATGTCAATCTATATATTAGTTGTCATTCTGAATTCTGTAATAGCTCAAACTATATTTTTACCTTTTAATAATTTCGTACGTACAAAAGTATATATTAGCAAATAAATTGAAATTTGAGCTAATAAGACCATAAACACATTGGTACATAATAATAATATTCTACAAGATGTTGGTACATGACAATGATATTATAAACAAGAAAATGTATTTAGTATATAATTAATGTTGTTAAAAGAGCTTTGTTAGTGAAAAATATGGCAACAAACGCAGGACAGTCTCTTTAATTAATCCTTTTTTGTTTGTTTTTGTTTTACTAAAATATAATTGTCGATGTCTAATAAAGCTTTACATGTAGATTTGGCGCCAGGGGAGGGGACAGGAGGGACCTCCTGCACTGACAGGTGCAAGGGAGCACCAGCAGCCCGATCAAATCGGTAGCAGGCGGGTGGGGGTGGTGGTGGTGCTATGGAATTTGAATGGAGCAGTTAAATGCCAAAGAGAAAAGGGTGCGCAATTTTGATTGAGGGAATTTGGCGCAATTTTGAACTGTCGGTCGAAAGGTAAATGGCCGAGCTAATATAGGTTTTGATATTAGTGAATCGAGAATAGCCGTACAGCTTCTTCTGGAGAGTTTTTGTAGTTGTTCAGGTAGTCTCCCTCAGCTGCTGTAGGTTTATGCAGTCTTGGATGACATGTTCAGTCATCTGTTCTGCTTCTCCACAGTAGCACATGGGAGAAGGTACCAGCCGGAACCTCTTATGCATATGCTGGTTCAGCCTGTTGTGTCCAGTCCTTAGTCGACTTCTAACTTACTCCCTTTACCAAAACACTATATAAAATCACCTTGCTGTTATCTGATTAAATGCAATACGTTGCGGATATGGATTATTTGAAAACTGTCAGTACTGTAGTATTGACGTAGGAGGAAAATAACCATGTTTCTATTTTTAAATTCTGCTTTAAAAAACAATGGCTGAAACTGTTTTTGTAGTGATGAACCGTTTAGATGATATAGGTCATTTAATGTTTTTGTCAAGATGTTGTCGAAAAGAGTGTGCATATGAGGTTATATCAGATTATCCCCAATCAGTTTATGTCTTAATCTGTAAAATATTCTTTGTATGTTTACATCTTTTCTTCATCCCTGTCTGTGGGCCCATTGGGATATTTCTCGTTCCAGCCTGTGCACTACGAATGGTTAATCAAAGGCCGTGGTATGTGCTATACCGTCTCTGGGATGGTGTATATGAAAAAATACTTGCTACTGATGGGAAAATGTAGCGAGTTTCCTCTCTAAGAGTATATATGTAAAAAATACCAAGTGTTTGATATCCAGTAACTGGTTATTAATGAAACAATGTGGTCTAGTGGTGTCGTTAAACAAAACAAACTTTAACTTTTTTCTTTTCCTCATTCCAATGCTGATGTTAAGGTGTTTGACGTCCTAAACGAATCTTCACCACTTAACAAGCTGATATTAGTAGCAGAATTTACATCATTATTACTCAATTGTTGGAGCCGCAGGCGACAGTCTAACATACCCTTAAATAGCATCAGTCTTGGCTCGGTCTAAACTGTTTCACTTCAAGCGACCAATGATAATCATTGATATTATAACTAACGTACTTCATATTAATAGTCATATCATAACGTGATGTGTATATTTACAAAAACCGGTAAAGTGCACTTCTCAAAGGGCAAGTAAGGCCCGAGTCTTTTCACATTTTTTGTTGTAATTCTTGATTTGTGTTTTGAACTTATTAATTAATATAAGAATCTATCATATGCGGCTATGTTGGAGAGAAAAGGTACACCCGAGGTGGTGGAAATTTCAACCTGGAACTAGGCTTGCCGACTCAGTGTGCCGAAATTTCCAACACCGAAAGTGTACTTTTTCTATCCCATAAGACCGCATATGATAAAGTCTTTTCCTCTCATCTATTCAGTATAGGGACTATTAATTCACACGAACTGACAAAGATAGCTGAAAAAGTAACTTTAGCATTTGAATATTTTAACATATATTAATTTCATGTGATAAATAAAATTTAACACTACAAATTAACCAGATACGTTTTATAAGGCACGTTTTACTCGCAAAATATCATTTTAAAACTCAGGTCTGATGACCCCTTGTTTAGCATAGTCACGCGATAGCTCATGGAAGATAGAAATATATCTCATACATGTCTTTCGTGAAATAGTTTTGTTGTATGACAAGTATACTTGAGGATTAGAGAATACTTTAAAAAAAAAAATACAGGTACATACATAAGACATATAAGAAAGTAATCAACTAAAAAATACGAGACTTCATTTACGTCAAAGTCCTAGGTCAAATGGCCCCCTCGGTGGCGTCGTGGCAGGCCATCGGTCTACAGGCTGGTAGGTACTGGGTTCGGATCCCAGTCGAGGCATGGGATTTTTAATCCAGATACCGACTCCAAACCCTGAGTGAGTGCTCCGCAAGTCTCAATGGGTAGGTGTAAACCACTTGCACCGACCAGTGATCCATAACTGGTTCCCCAAAGGCCATGGTTTGTGCTATCCTGCCTGTGGGAAGCGCAAATAAAAGATCCCTTGCTGCCTGTCGTAAAAAGAGTAGCCTATATGGCGACAGCGGGTTTCCTCTAAAAACAGTGTCAGAATGACCATATGTTTGACGTCCAATAGCCGATGATAAGATAAAAAAATCAATGTGCTCTAGTGGCGTCGTTAAATAAAACAAACTTTACTTTACTTTTCCTGGTCTCTCACCTCAGAAAATAAATATGAATGTTATAGACGATGCACAAACATCAGCATACGGTCTCTTGCAATGTCCTCAACACGAAGAGACAAAATACAATATAGTTGTATAAGATATTTAAACTATCATGTTAAATTAGAGTGTTTAATGATACTAGTAGGGAAATTAGAGAAAGAAATGGAATATTTTCCTGTAAAACAATAAAATATTATCCTGTCCTCATACTGCGTCACTGTTTGTAAATATAATCTGCGAGGGGAAAATGTATGAACCTGACGTGGATGTTTGTCCAACAGTCGCACATCTAATCAAATCAACAATATAATTATGTTTGTATGGTAATCATTCGGTCACTAGGTACATTTTTACTTTGAGAAAGAGCATCCAGGGAAGAATTTATAATGGTATTCTGAGACCTCGAGCAATTTTGGATCTGGGCTAGATCAAACCTTTCTATGCACTTAACTTTATTGCTAGCGCTTCGATGAGATGCATCCTTTGTCCATGCCACAATTGCACAGTCTGCCTCCACCCCAAAACTCCGCCTGCCTCTGGGGATTAGCTAACCTGAAACCCAAACAATACGACATTGTTGCATTTCCATTTCCCTCCTACAACTCTCTATTCTCGTACAATCATTCCAGAGCTTCTGCAAAAATCAATATTCTGGCCCAATATCGAAATGACTCCCAGCTGCGCATGACGGAAACTGTAGGTTCAGCACAGGGATCTATCGCGATGAGCAGTAATTATGTCATTTAAATCCCACACAGACACGAAGCGATGACAAGCAGGGTTGCTGTATCAAGAGCTCGCGACCGTTTCACGGTGACGATGGAAAAGACATGGACAGTTGTTTTGCGAATCACACCGTCTCACTAGGATCTATTGTTTGAAGCCGGTGACCATGCTTCGATTGCTGGATTCCTCGGAATTCAACGAGTGGTGGTCGTCTCTTCTAACCAAGGCGAGAGATCACGCTCCAAGTGCCTTCAAAGTTATTTGGTAAGTTGTGCAACGGTTTTGGCTTGTATAAATATTAAATTAACATGTAATGTTAACAACAGGGTGGATAGTCACAGGTGTAGGTGCATGAAGGAGACTGAGGGAGTCATGTTGCCCAATTTTACGCGACCTCCCGTTATTAAACGAGTGCAATGCTATTTAACATGACCTAGCATGCTTTTAAGAAGTTCTGTAATTTGAAACTCTTTCAGGAGCATGACCTTTCTTAACAGAATGCGGCATTTTGCTATTATATATATATTTATCATGATTTTTATGTATGTTCCCCTCCAGTTTAAAATTCGAACGAATACATGCAGTAATACAAATGTTAATTAAATTTACATTTGGTATATTAAGAAATGCCAGTATAAGTCAATATAAAATGTTATCCAGCATCTTGATTGGCGTCAAGAAGCTCTAATGTGTCAAGATTAAGACTGAGAAAACATTTAAACCAAATTAATGTCCGGTTCCTTTTGAAGGAAAACTCAGATTAGACATTTAGCTCTGTTTAGGTCCAACCATCTCAACCCCTATGTTCATGTTGGTAGAGCACTCACCCGAGATGCAATGGGTCTTGGGACCGATCGTATTGGATTGCGCTCATTGGATTTTCTCCCGTTCCAACCACTGCTCCACGCCTAGTATATAAAACATCGTAATATGTGCTGTTCTGTCTATGGGAAAGTGCACATAAAACACCTGTTACTGCTATTCGATAAGTGTAGCCTAGGTGTGCCTATTTTGACCAAGTTTAGACACCATAACAGTCGTAGTTTAGCATGTCTTCTCCTGTATGTCATGGCCAGTACTACGTTAATGTGAATTTGGCGTGTTCGAAACCCTATCTACCTACCTACCTATATGAACTTGTTGATTACCTAGGGTGTTAAAATTTAATAATTGTTTTTAAGTATTAAAACTGAAATCCTCCTTAATAATCCAGTGCTGTTTTAATAAATTCGCTATCAAGATATCATGATCAACTAAATTTGATACAACAAACAGGTTTGTGGCGATTTGAAATAAAATAGATTGTTTTAAAATTGGAAAAGGCGATTCGCGATTTGAACGTTAAATGGCAAATCAATACATTTGTACGTGACTTGAATAAGTGACTAGGCCTACATTTGAAAGCTATATAAAAATGGCGTATTACGGAAAGAAAAAAAAGATGTGGATGATGTCTAATTGGTTAAATAATAAAACATACAAAGGACTGTAGCTTTAAAATTACCATAATAAACGTTACTATAAATAATGACTCGTAGTGGGAGTCAAATACCCTTCAGCCAATTCAGAAATCATTTGAAAGGAAAAGAAGAAATATCCGTTCAATGACAAGCCAATATGTGTATACTGTATACATGTGCATATGTGATGTATACATGTGCAAGTGTGATGGTGTTTGCGTACGTATGTGCGTATATATGCATGAGCGAGTGTGTATTTGTGTGAGGTTTTCAGAATCCATATACACGAATCAATGGAATTGACATTTTCTGTGTATTAATCAATATGCGCGTTTCACAGTGCTAAGTTGACCATGCCTGCAAACACACAAACACATTTCCGGCTGTACGGCGATAATGAAGCATTTCTTCAGCTAGTGAACTGACAATAACTCATCAGTATGTTGTGTTCAATAAACATTTCTTTATGTAGCGCTAGCCAGTTTTTCTACCACGTTATAGATGTATATAGATTTAGTAATTAATTTTGTACAGGCAATATTATTTCTGTTCATACTATTATTTAATTTCTTGGAGTGCTTGAGATTTCTAATATCACAGTATCTCTTGAAATTAGATTTGAGGAACCTGAGACTGGTATGTGAAGAGTAATTTTGTTATTTTAAAATGACCAGGGCCGGGTTTGCATTGGTGAATTTAACACCTTGTAGCCATACACATCTTCTGTCATTTTCCAAGCATAAGTTTAACATAGACCTAAGGTATTTAACATCCAAAACACAACTATATCCCTAACTCCCCAAAACCTCGCCACCGCCGCCACCACAGAAAACAAAAACAAACAACCTCCCCAAAAACACCCAACCTCATAACAAACCCAAAACATGCCGACCAAAAGAAAAAAAAAAAAAAAAAAAAGAAGAAACGTTTTCCTTATATTTTTTACTTATGGATATTTTTCCTGCCCTCATCTTCACCCTTCTAACCCACTCAAAAAGAGACCTAGCTCGAATCACCTCCAGCCCTACCCCATGTTGATATTGATATGTGGGGTAAGGCTAGAGGAAAGTCTATGTAATGCTTTGGCAATTGTCGACAACCAAATGGTTGCAAGCTTCTGTGTATAAAATAAAAAAAAAATTTTCCTAAATCTGATGCCACAGAGCTTTAGTTTGATTATTCTCGAGTCCAGTCATGCCATTGAACTTGCATGTTGTTAACCAGTACCAACCCTACACGAAGAAACCCGACGCCCCCATGCAAAACGAACCAGCGCTGTAATTTCTTGTGGTGACATAGCCTTTCCTCTAACCTTCACCCACATATCGATATCAGTGGTAGGGCTGGAGGTGACTAGAGCTAAACGAGACCCGGTAATATAAAGGTTTTTGATTCTTTAACGAATTGATAATAACATTTCGTTTACATGCCAGTTTGCCTTTTATGCCGTGATAACCGCGTGGCATATTATCGATTTATTGGGTTTTGATAAGATATTTCTGAACCAGAAAACACCCCAAGCACGCGTACTTTAACGATAATTTCGTCCAGGGAATAATGAATATTTTACTCTTAAATCAACTAATAAAATAGTATGAATCATTCATCATATTGTACTGTTGTTAACCGATGTTTGTGTTTGGGTCAAAGTATCGTTAAATATTCATGCTTTGTAATGAAATGTCAAAACCAACCACGTACGTGTTAAACTGCTGTCTAAGAAAGTAGCGTAAGCAAAACCCATTCAGAGGTCATGGTAACAGGTTACCTTACACTAATCCAAGCACTTCCGTGTCAAAGGTGAAGGTGAATCATTCAGATTATAATTACGGAGTAAAGGCAGCTGCATCACTAATTGGTAATATTAATAATATGTGACAGTGTTTATTTGTATACATTCTAGAATATAATTATTTTCAGTAAATTAATGTACTTCTATTCAGTCGTTAAACAATTAAATGTGGCATTCCATTTTCTTGCAAATTATATGTACTGCCTGGGTGACAGGTCATGTCAGGTCAAGTCATAGGGTTTACCGTGCACATTCAAAGCAAGCTGTTGTAGCGCACGCCTGTCATGGGCGCAGGTGTCGACTTACCTTCGTCCAGGACAGGATGCCTGGGTGGGTTGATACGCTGATTATATCAGTTTTTATTTTATTGTGTTAACATAGTCGGCAATAGGAATTTATTTGGTGTGAGGGAACCATTACCTTTTTTATATCTCAGTGTAACATACTTGATATTTGTATAGATTAGTGCAGGAGTGGGAGTGCCTAGCGATAGCGAGGGCAATACATGAATTCCCACACGAGTTCAATAAATTTCGTGTAACACTTACGCAAATGTGATAATTTATTTATTATCCCCAAACTATAATTTGTAACACACGTTTATTATGACTGTAATCGCGGTCAGGTACTTTGTCTATAGAAGAAGAAATAGTCTTGTACACGATTTATGGTTCTAACTCCGTCTGTAGGAGGACTGCCAGTTTATAGTGCGCGTCAGTACAGGCTCTAAAGTCCTTTCTATAAATAAAATTTTGTTTTGTTTAACGACACCACTAGAACACGTAACCGGCTGTTGGATGTAAAACATTTGGTAATTCTGACATAGTACAGGACAGCATATACCACGGCCTTTGATATACCAACCGTGAAGCAGTAGTTGAGACAGGAAAAACAAAAACAATCAAAGATCGAGTCCACTGAGAGAGAGAGAGAGAGAGAGAGAGAGAGAGAGAGAGAGAGAGAGAGAAAGAGAGAGAGAGAGGACAATTTTAGTTGTATAGAAACATGCATATCATCTAGTAGGCACATTTCATTTCAACTTATTTTCTTGTTTATATTCAATTAAGGTTCAAACACGCTGTCCAGGGCACACACCTCAGCTATCTGGGCTGCCTCTGGGCTGGACAGAGGGTTAGTTGTTAGTGGGTTAGTGAGAATGAAGAGGGTGTAATGGTCTTACACCTACCCAGTGAGTCGTTAAAACTCGCTCTGGGTGGGAACCGGTACCGGGCTGCGAACCCAGAACCTACAACCCTTATGTCCGATGGCTTAACCACGAAACCACCGAGACCGGTAGTAGATACAACGTGAAATAAAAAAAGTGTAACTATTTTTTAAGACAGTAACTTAATATATAAGTTTCATGGTTCTCATCTTATTGACAGTCGTTGCGAAGTAATATTATGTTGACCCAACCGCACCCTTGTCTTAAAGCGACATATATATATATATATATATATATATATATATATATATATATATGGTATACTCTTAAAAACAGTAGAGGAATGTAGGAAATAACAGCCAATTAAAGAAGAATCAGGAGGTATCACTGTCTAGGAAAATTTGCATAATATTAATGAAGGAATTGGGAAGAAATGACAACCAACAGTTCATGTTGGCAGCAGATTGTTTGGCTGCAAACGACCTTGAAACAACATAGGGATGACATGTGAAAATTGAACGTAGAAGTCGTTTGATCAATAATTTGTTTGTTTTTTCGACATGGCATGCTACGTATCAAATTCCCAATGACGATTTGAGGAAGTCTATCCCACTCCTCTTCCAGCGCTTGGCCAAGTTCAGCTGAAGTAGGCGGCGGCCGTTGACGTCGTCGTACGCGTCTTCCGATCATGCCCCAGACGTTATTTATGGAGAAAAGGTCGGGGCTCATTGCTGGTCATGGCATTCTGGTAACGTGTTGCTGCTGAAAGTAGTCATTTACGATATGTGCACGGTGGGTCCGAGCATTGTCATATTGAAACACAAACCGTCGACCAGCACGGCGAGTCAACGGGACAACAATCTGTGCCAGTATGTTAACCCGGTAGTACTGACCAGTGACCCTCTATTGAACAATATGGAGTGGTGTTCTGTCAATCCACATCGTAACTCAACCACCACCAAATCTGTCATGTGGTCCGAGTTTGACGTTTGCTGAAGGCGTTCATTTTGACGTCGCCAAACGCGACCACACCTATCCAAGAAGTCCTGAGTGAAACATTACACGAGACCACAGACGATTCCCCAATTTCGTTGTTGTGTACACCGTTCGCGCCAGTTTACAACGTGGCACAACACGTGGTCGCCGAGCTTGCAGATGAGCTGCATGTAGACGATTTCGAATCGTCTGTCATTTTAACTTATTTCCGTGCTTATATCTAATTAAGGTTCAAACACGCTGTCCTGGGCACACACGTCAGCTATCTGGGCTGTCTGTCCAGGACAGTGGGTTAGATGTTATTTGTTAGTGGTTAATGAGAGAGGGAAGAGGGTGTAGTGGTCTTACACCTACCCGTTAAGTCGTTAAAACTCGCTCTGGGTGGGAGTCGGCACCGGGCTGCGAGCCCTGTACCTACCAGCCTTATGTCCGATGGCTCAACCACGACACCACCGAGACCGGTAATCGCCTGTCTCGTGACTTGAAGCCCAGTAGCCTGGTGCGATTTGAGTCGCTGTTTGAGCTTGATTTCGTAGAACATGGGTTCTGATGAATCGATCCTGGATTCGTGTGGTTGACCTGGGACGCCCTGAACGGGGTCGATCATCAACAATTTGGGTCTGCTGGTATATGTGTTCTATAGTCTGCAGATCACACATGGCGAAACATTTCAAACATATTGGCTAAATCACGCTGAATTCTACCAGTTTGAAGCATGCGAATAATCCTAAAGCTAGATTAATACTTCATGGCGGACTCTTGTTGGCGAGTAGTTGACTCGCCCAGTCCTGCTTCTGTTCAAACCTAATTCTCATTTTTCAGTGAAGACAGTGTGGTTTTAACAATGTTCATATTAAATTTTGGTGCGCGTTCGTTCAACGCTTTTTCATTTACCTAATAAAAACATAAATTTCAGTTTCACATGAGATCGGCAATGAAAGTATGAATTGACCTTCAGACGTTCTTCACGTCGTAGACGCCGCATCGCTAATTCAAAGACAAACGATGTATAACATCCAAAGAACAAAGGTTAACTGATCATGAGATTCAGCAAAAATTAACAGTAGTAATCACTCAAACAGATTTATCGACCGCTCTGTGAAGTGTCAAAGTCACGAACGACGCCCTACCCACGTTTACATTTTCGGCTGCGTTTGGATGTTAGTTGTGCAGCCATGAACGGTCTTTCCTTAAGCAGTCATTTTTGAAAGCTATTCTCTGTTCCAAAAATTGGTAATGACATTTGCATTTTAAATTCCCCTACTTTTTTTTTAGAGAGTATTTATGGTTAAGCGTTAACAATAGTTATCAGTATATATGTATCTCTTTAAGTAATGCGCTGTCGCCGTCTTCGTTCGAGTCTAAAATGCGAAGACGGAAATTATTGATTTTGAAATAGTATATGAGTGTCTTGGAAGAAAAAGTATTCACCGCACAGCAACAGCGCAAGAATAATGAGGGGAAAACCGTGACAGATGTCGTGCCAGTTAATACAATTACACAAAAATAAGAAGAAAGTAGTTCCCCTGGGGGCAGAAGCGATCCGTGTTCTATGACAAACGTGAAAAGTAAAACGACGAATTTAGGAGTGTTATTGAATTTAGAACTAAGTATGGGAATTAAGTAATTTATAGCTGTGAGATTATTCGATTTAGTAAAAAAAGAAAAAAAGCTCTGTCCCTCCCTCTCCAAATCTAATACATTAGTTATGATCAATAACAATAATATCAGGAATTATTTGTAGTTTCTTTAGCTACCACAGCCAAATGAAATTGTACAGATGGGATTGGATTTGATCAATTATAGTCATACGACCTATGGAATCTCCGTATTGCTAGGCTCAGACTACCAACTGCCAGAACAAAGTTGGCCAACATTTTGCTCACACGACTTGCCTGTCTAAGCGCTCTTACAACTCAAATCTCATCGTATAACCCAGTATTAGTTGTTACTCAGAGCGCACCCGTTGCAAGTCGGGAGTTGGGGAAATTACAACGCAACCGTCGAGTTAGCCAACATCGTCGAGACAGTTGACAGCCTGATACTAGCATTACGCGCTCTACACTGAGCTACACCCTGCCCCGAAAAACGAAATGAATATATAGTATGTAATTTTATTCGCTAAAAGATTGTTACAATGGCAACAATATAATGTTAGTATTTATATACCCCCCACCCCCACCCCCCGAAAAACCTAACAACAACTAGAAAAAGCAACTAGTCATTACATCTCAATAATAATGCACTAAAACTAAAGAAAGAACAGAAATTTAAACCTTGCAGAGGCGGATCTGGGGGGGGGGGGGGGAGGGGCACTTATATTAATGTTTTTGTTTTTTTACAATCCCCTCCAAACCTCCCCCAAAGTTCCATTGGTATTCCACTTCATGTCATTGACCCCAACCCCCTCCCCACAAGTGGATTTTCTGGATCTGCCACTGCCTTGATAAAACTGTTTCTATTCTATTAGTTAGTTAGTAGATAACAACAACTCGTTTTGGGTGACCCGGTCCATGCAAACTGTAGAACCCAACAACAGAAAAGCCATTAGATTAGAAATTCCGGAATTAATGTTTCAACTAAAAGCCTTAACTTTCCAGAAATAGCCAGAAATAGCGTACAGTATTGAAAGCGGGGTAAATGTCCCTTTAAAAAGACATTCTGTAGCAATTGAATGGAAACATCGATTCACAGATAATTGACTGTTAACAGTTTGAAGAACGACCGGGAGCTATAGTATATCGCAATGCTTGGTTCCAGAACGTGTAATTTGTTTTACAAAAATATTATCGCACAAGTGGTAGCCACAGTTGGTAACACTGAAGGCAAAAATAAATGGTAGATTGATTTGGTTTCTTTTTACAATATTTCGAAAGAATATGGTAAGGCAGTTTTTATTCCGTACGGACTTTCATTTTTGTAGGATGGCAGGCTGCCTTTTGCCCGAATTAAACGAAAATGCCCGAATCGGGATAACAACAGCTTTACTGCCAAACAGCTATATAGGGTTGCAAAAAACATTACGCATTTTTACATCGATTACAACTAATTTTACGGATAAAAGGATGGAAATACATGGTAAAAAAAAGAAGAGAAAAATTGTTTGTTTTGTTTAACGACACCACTGGAGCACAATGATTAATTAATCATCGGCTATTGGATGTCAAACATTTGATAATTATGACTCGTAGTCATCAGAGGAAGCACGCTACATTTTTCTTAATGCAGCAAGATGTCTTTTATATGCACTTTCCCACAGACAGGAAAACACATACCACGGCCTTTGACCAGTTGTCGTGCACTGGTTGGAATGAGAAAAAAACAATCAGGTGAACGGATTCACTGAGGTGGCTCGATCCTGCGACGCAAGCACCCCAAGCGAGCAATCAACCGACTGTGCTAAATCCCGCCTCTACATGGTAAAAAGGTCTCATGTTAGCACACTTTGCTCGAATATCTCTATCGTTTTTGCCCGAAGTTGAGGATTTGCTCCAGCACAAGGGGGGGGGGGGGGGGGGGACAGTGCCCCCCTGCCTCCCCCGTCTCGTACGCTTATATTACTCTCAAAAAGGGGGTGGGGCAACAGGGATATTGTTATACCCAATCCTTAAATTTCTTCAACTACGGCCTTGTTTCTGTCAACCGGCCTCGGTGGCGTCGTGGCAGGCCATCGGTCTACAGGCTGGTAGGTACTGGGTTCGGATCCCAGTCGAGGCATAGGATTTTTAATCCAGATACCGACTCCAAACCCTGAGTGAGTGCTCCGCAAGGCTCAATGGGTAGGTGTAAACCACTTGCACCGACCAGTGATCCATAACTGGTTCAACAAAGGCCATGGTTTGTGCTATCCTGCCTGTGGGAAGCGCAAATAAAAGATCCCTTGCTGCCTGTCGTAAAAAAGAGTAGCCTATGTGGCGACAGCGGGTTTCCTCTAAAAAACAGTGTCAGAATGACCATATGTTTGACGTCCAATAGCCGATGATAAGATTAAAAATCAATGTGCTCTAGTGGCGTCGTTAAATAAAACAAACTTTACTTTTTTTTGTTTCTGTCATCACATGATCTCCAGTTGATGTATGTCGGTTAAGAATGATCAATATTAGTTTCACCACCCCCTCACTCGAAAAACGTTTAGCAATGATGCTGATATTTTAAGCAAGGTCTTTTTTTTAAATTCAGAGACGAACGTAGGTGACATAAGGCCTGGACAACTAAAGAAATTACCAGAAGGAACATGCATTTTTTAAAATTATGGTTATGTGCAGATCATTGCGCCATCGGTGCCAGTGACGAAATTGTATTCAGAAACTGTTTAAAGCTGCTGTCACACTTCTCTATCTCATAATACCTTCCGCCAGATACAAACATAGGAATATTAAAACTAATTAATGTGTCTTCGCTATTGAAAGGTCTCGTCAACTGTGTAGTTTGAAACTCACAAATATCATCCCCATTTGTTTAACACTACCAAGCTTAAGTTTATCGTTTATAAATACTAACGTTACATAATAATAAAGACTGGTTTTCACAAACCATTGTGCAACAAAATGGAATAGAATACAAAAGTTCAGAAATATGTATTGTGTATGCGTATACGTATGCTAAATTTCAGGGTATATCCAGGGGGGGGGGGGGGAAGACCCGAGGCGTTATGAGATGTCAATTTCACTACAACGGCGTTTGAATGTGACCTAGATTACAAATAATATTTAAAGGACATCAAAGCATGTCACATCACAGAAAGAAAACAAAAGTTGATGATTTAGTATCATTTATTATCAATGCTTTAAACAATATACAAGATATTACGCCTTTAAGAGCGGAAACTCGTCACTTAAAATGCTAATATAAACAGAACAAATATTGCCAGGCTGCATTGAATCTCCATAACACAAAACATCTGATTCATAAACCGTATTACTACACAATCAGCGGATGGAAAGGAATAATTATTGATTGATGTGAACCACAGAGTCGGTATGGACTCGGCTCAAATCAAACACGTTCATAACTCGAACCAGCTAAAGTTATTCATCGTTCCATGACAAACAAGGCTGGAAATTAAATGTCAGTGGTAAAAATCGTATTATCGTTGGTGTTACAAAGAAACTAATCATGACCAAATTTCTTGGATTGCATTTTGATATTGTCACTTGACCCCACTTAAGAGAGCAAGAAAGCAAGATAGAGAGAGAGAGAGAGAGAGAGAGAGAGAGAGAGAGAGAGAGAGAGAGAGAGAGAGAGAGAGAGAGAGAGAGAGAGAGAGAGGGGAGAGAGGAGAGCAAGCAAACAAGATAGTTATATATATAGAGAGAAAGCAAGCAATGTAGCGAGAGAGAGAGAGAGAGAGAGAGAGAGAGAGAGAGAGAGAGAGAGAGAGAGAGCAAGCAAACAAGATAGTTATATATATAGAGAGAAAGCAAGCAATGTAGCAAGAGAGAGAGAGAGAGAGAGAGAGAGAGAGAGAGAGAGAGAGAGCGCGAGCGAGAGATATGCGCTTTAACAGTGTTTCCTCAACAACAAAATATTATATATCTCTATCATATATTCAAACTGCTGACACGAAGCGTATGATACGGGCATCATTCCAAATAAAAGTGTTTGCGCTGCGCGTAATTACTGCTCTAGCAATTCATCAATTGAATTTAGTCGTGTATAGCGCTGTATGGCCATTGGTGAAATGGTTATCTGCTCAGATGGTGTCCTATGGCACTTTAGATATTGACTATTGATTTAGATTCACTTTGTTTAGTTTTTTTGCTCATGCGCCATGACCTACATGCATGCAACCTTCAGCCTTTCTCATCTGTTTATGCAATATTCACGACAAAATGTATTTTTAATAAAACCGTTCACAACACGATATAATTATATATATTTTACCATTCTACGATTCTTGTGTCTCTGACTTTATCAACTGAAATATATTCAATAGTGCACTTAGCCGTTAACATCATTAATACAGATATTTTCTGGACAAAACAGAGTAGAAGGGATTTAGAATCGAGTTAAAATACACTCATGGCTTGCTGTGAAAATGGCATTTGTCAAACTTTAGTTATCAAATTCGCTGTTGTTGTGGTATACCAAAAGAACAAAAACACATGTATGTACAGTGAAATCTCTCAAAACCGGATCCTCTGTAAACCGGATACCTCTTAAAACCGGGCTTTCTATTTGATCCAGAGGGTGTCCGGTTTAGAAAGAAAGAAAGAAATGTTTTATTTAACGACGCACTCAACACATTTTAATTACGGTTATATGGCGTCAGACATATGGTCAAGGACCACACAGATATGGAGAGGAAACCCGCTGTCGCCACTTCATGGGCTAATCTTTCCGATTAGCAGCAAGGGATCTTTTATATGCACCATTCCACAGACAGGATAGCACATACCACGGCCTTTAATATACCAGTCGTGGTGCACTGGCTGGAACGAGAAATAGCCCAGTGGGCCCACCGACGGGGCTGTCCGGTTTAGAGGAATTTCACTGTACGAGTTAACTAGGATTTGTACCAGACACTATATAGTCAGTGACGTGCCTTGTTAAATAGATTCTAAAACAGCCATAGCCCTAAATTACCTTTATTGTGATATCTAGGTACAAAACGCATAAGCAATAATGTTAGAAGAAAAAAAATTGCTAGATGTTCAATTTAAACCATTTTATTACTTAGCTTTCCATAAAGGTGATTTTGTATTTTGTTTGTTCGTGAATCACGGGTGTTTACAAAAGTAGCTAAAACTAATAACTGCATGTTATCTTGATGACTTAGTCTTTAATTTCGCCAAATTAGTTAAAGAGACAGTCCTGACTTAACAACCATTGTAAAATGTTTCCGACCAATAGAGCCGTTTTGATGACGTAACATACAAATTAAATACATTTTCTTATTTAAAATATCAGTGTCTGTATTTACAAACGGTTTGTTGTTGTCCCAATGCTTGTAGTAGCCCAGACCGGATTTTACTTCCCAGTAATTTCGTACGTACGAAAACATATATATCACGAATTATAGTAAAAACTGAGTGCTACAAACATTATTATACGACTGCAAACACATTCGATATACAGACACTGGTATTCTAAACAAGAAAATGTATTTAGTATAATTCCATTTTATAATTACTGTTTTGTAATAGGCGACTTGATTGGTTAAAATGCTATCACGTGATCTAAAAAACCAAAAATGTTCATTCTTCCATGAACGTGAAAACTGCACTTTTTCGGAAAACAACGGAATCCCCGAGGATTCCATCGTTTCTATTTTTTTTATCCCAAGTTCGTCTGCACTGTCAGTGACGGTGACATTCAGGCTTTAAACGACTCCGGTTTCGAACTGAGACATATAATGTATATGACAGGCCACAAAAACGAAGCTTCTATTAGAAGTTATAGCAGAGAATGCTCAGCAAATCAAAAGAGAGACATGAACGCAGCTCTGTCACATTTAACAAAAACACCAAACCGACAACTTAGCCTACACGCGCGAAAACACATACGCCTTCGTGCACAATTCCGCGACCTGTCCTTCCCGAGAATAATATCACACAATCACAAACTTCCTCTGAAATCCACACACACAGTACCACTGAAACCACTTTATTCCTTTCAAGTCAGTCTTCACATTCATTTTCACTAATTCAATTTTTGAGAACTGCAATTTTAATATAGGTAGTAGATAAATCTTCTAAATAATTTTACCCTCTCCCCATGTTAATTAGTTCAAAATTCATCGAAATTTTTTTTTGCGTTATCAGTTGATGTTCTGTTATTTTAAATTTTATAACGTTTTATCCACATTTGATTCAGAAAATTAAAATTTATAAAACCTTATGTAAATCAATATAATGAATCGAAGATTTGACGAATGTAACTTTCTGAGGGAATTCCCTTATTTGTGTATTGATACAGTTGTAAATCATTGGTTTAAAAAAAAAAAAATAGTTTGTATAAAGGCAATATTAATGCATTTGGAATTATAAGAAATGAACGTTATATTTTTGACGTTCATGCGATGCTACGCCATTCATACAGTGTGTAAAACGGTTTTGGTGTTTATCATCGCATGAACGTCAAAAATATAACGTTCAATTCTTAAGTGAAATAGCAGTCGCCAACAAGGCTCTGTTATCGCAAACATCTTACGATGGCTGCAAACTCAGGACAGTCCCTTTAAACATCATGATTCACAGGCAAATAGAAACGATATGCGAAATATATACAGAACAGTTTCACATTAATGGGTTTCACTCTGGACCATGTCAGTTGTAAATGAACGCTAGAAATGTAATAACAACCACTTGTGTGAGCGCCACCGTTGATGTTCGATGAATCGTCGGATCGATAGTTTACCCTAGGTGGATGGCTTATTTCATTTCAATTTATTTTCGTGCTTATATCCAATTAAGGTTCAAGCACGCTGTCCTGGGCACACACCTCAGCTATGGGATGTCTGTCCAGGACAGTGGATTAGTTGTTAGTTGGTTAGTGAGAGATAAGAGGGTATAGAGGCCATGCACCTACCCATTGAGCCCTTAAGAACTCGCTCTGCTTTGGAGCCGATACCGGGCTGCGAACCCTGTACCTACCGGCTTGTAGTCCGATGGCTTAACCACGACGCCACCGAGGCCGGATGGCGTAATAGGAGTTCTAAAGGTGCATGGCGACACCTTTATTCTATTGATAAAAACTCTGTTGCCGTAAGTGTCTCAGTTGCCAAATGATACACTAATAACCTTAATTTAAAAACTCTTTTGGGATGTCATCCAGCAAACATTTCATTCCATTCCTAATGCCCACTGGTTAAACAAAGTACAAGGTGTGTTCAGGCGCGTGCGCGTGTACAGGGAATTGTGCAGGGGAGGGGAGAGTCTAGACTGTGGCGGGGGGGGGGGGGGGGGGTGGGGGTTGTAAGGGGAGTTCGGGACATGCTCCCCCGGAAAATATATTTAAAAAAGGACGAAAATTCGCTTTGAGCAGAGGGGAGGGGTGGGTCGACCTCAGAAACCCCTTCTGCACACGCGCCTGGTGTTAGCGATTTTGGTGGTGTTATTATGGGTTTTAAAAAAATATATATATACTACTCAAAAGAATTTAAGGGTCAGACTATATTTTCGACATTATTTTCTGAATGTCAATTATATTAGCTAGACCATGTTGACGAAAGTGGGTCTAAGCAACCCATAAATGAATTAAAATCCACTGTCATTGACACTGTCGACTAGTTCTAATGGCGAAAACATGCTTACATTTGCACGTAAATTAGGGCGAAAGCGAAAGGTCTGCTAAGTGCCCATAACTTGCTTTTTCACAAAGCGCTTCATTTGCACGCTTTGCATGTGTATTCCATGTTCCCAATGCTGAATTTCCGTATAATTGGAGCTTGCGTTCGTGTACGGTGCACACTCCAAATTCGACAATGGTACGACGTCAACTGACTATCGAAGATCGAGGAAGGGCTATTGCTTGGCTTCAGGATGGCAATACGCAAAGAAATGTTGCTCTGAGACTTGGTGTCAGTCAGAGTGTCGTTGGCCGACTGTGGCAACGGTACCAAGCAAAGAATTCTGTTCGAAATCGTCCACGTTCGGGAAGACCCCGAAGCACTACAAATAGAGAGAACCGCTACATCACCAATATGGCTCTACGTCAACGCACAACCACTACACGCCGATTACGTGACAATCTGCGGACTGCGACTGGAACTCGAGTGTCTGATCAAACCATACGCAATCGTCTGAGAGCCAATAATCTACGCTGCCATCGCCAGGCTGTTCGACCACCACTCCTACCACATCACAGAACGGCCAGACGTCACTGGTGCACACTTCATCTGCGGTGGCAACGTGTTCAGTGGGGTCGAGTGATGTTCACTGATGAGTCCAGGTTTAGACTCCAGTTCAACGACGGTCGGGTTCGTGTCTACAGACGTCCTGGGGAGCGCTTCGCTGACGTTAACGTTAAACAACGTCACCGGTTCGGTGGTGGTAGCGTCATGGTGTGGGGCGTCATCTCTATCCACCACAGGACCCCCCTCTATGTGGTGGATGGCAATCTGAATGGAATCCACTATCTGAATGAGATTATCCTGCCGTTGGTTCTCCCAGGCCTTCAGCAGATTGGCGGCGGGGCAGTTCTGCAGGATGACAATGCCAGACCCCACCGCGCCAGGGTGGTAACGGACTTTCTCAGACAACAAGGTATCGCCAGGATGGATTGGCCAGCATATTCGCCTGACTTGGCCCCAATAGAGCACGCCTGGGACGAATTAGGCAGGAGAGTTCGGGATAACCATGCCCCTCCGGCCAACCTTCATGATCTGGGTCAACTTCTTATGGCAGAGTGGCAGGCCATTCCCCAAGAGTTCTTCAGACGTCTGATCAACAGCATGAGGCAACGATATGTCGAGTGTATTCGCGCCAGGGGTGGATTCACACACTATTAAACGAATGTTCTAATGTGTAAAATCCATGTTTGACAACCTTCAACTTTGACAGTATGTCATGTGACTTTCTTGTATACAGTGACGTTTATTTGTGTTTTTTTGTAAATATGGAACAATAAATTAAATTTTTGGTGTAGTTTACATCATCAATCTAATACACTCTGAAATTTATTTGGTTGTAAATTTTTGACCCTTAAATTCTTTTGAGTAGTATATAATATATAAATCTGTCAAGAGACTGCCATTTAAACATACACTAGACATGGCTATTATGCTCACTAGCTAATCCTCTCAGAATTAGACATGCTAATTATGACCGGAACTGAATACCAATCAGACGAGTTGCCATGGAAACTGTTAATACTGTAGTTATGAGATACAATGGTACAGACATACATGACATTTTATAGATTGTGTCTGTCAGCTTCGGGTGTCATCTATTATGCGAATCCATCTTGTGTTACAGGCGTTATCACCAGTGGCTGGAGCCAGCAGCACATGTTCACAGGTCTTTAATTAGCGGAGTTTTGGCATTATAATAATCACATTAGGTGCACCGTAGAGCCAGTGAAGAAATGTGAGAAGAGAACATGAAGAACGTCTACGAAAAATGAATGTGTCAAGAATAGAATGAAAAAAAGTTTGTTTTGTTTAACGATACCACTGGAGCACATTGAGTAATATTTATTTATTTTTATTTTTATCCCACTGCCCCCTTTCATTTTACTCCCTTGAATTCCATCTTATTTCTTTCCGATCTGGCAAGTCCTATCTTTCAACTTCTTTCGCTGTCCACCTCTACATCCCAGTCCTTGTCTGCGACAGGTGCTTGTCTCTTGTTGGCTATCCGTGCCACACACCTGTCATTCCTCATCAGCTTTTAACTGTGGGCTTAGTCTGACCACTTCGGAGAGTGTTCAGTAGTTACTTCTGGCATTGTTAAGAGGCACTTGTAACTACCTACTATGCTCCGCCACTAGGCCTACTTGCGGTAATTCTGCATTGTTATGCCCGAAACCTTAGTGGTATAGGGACATGTTAACAGGATACTCTCTCTGCATTGTTAAGAGGCACTTGTAATTACCTACTATACTCCCCTACTACCTACGATAATTCTGACTCGTAGTCAACAGAGGTAAACCGCTATATTTTTCTCCGATTATATGGAGTCAGACATATGGTTAAGGATCACACAGATAATTATAGAGAAAACCCGCTGTTGCAACTTCATGGGCTATTCTTTCCGATTAGCCGATGATTAATAAATCGTGTGCTCTAGTGATGTCGTTAAACAAAACAAACTTAAATTTTACTGCTTGGAGTGTCAGATATTTGATATATGTGACATTTAACAGACGAGCCCTCGTATTTAAGGTACTGGGTTCATAACCCGGTATCAGCTCCAACCCGAATCGGTGAGGAGGTGAGAGGACCCTACACTAACCTCTCTTTCACCGATCATTAACCTCAACCTCGTTTTAAACAAACATCTTGAATGGCCGAGTTATTTTCCTGTGTCAGCATTATTAAACTTTTATGTTTAAACAACCACAAAATAGATGAATATAAAACACGATATTTGATCTACTAATAGCAACAAAGGATCTTTAAACACTTCTTCACGGACAGGGCAGGACCAGCGCCGGTTTATCCTAGTAGCACATGTAGCACATGTAGCACGTGCTACCAATCTAATTAAAATTAGCTCCACTATTACATGTGGATCTAACAGCAGCCAGTTGGAGCTCAAGTCCACCAATCAAAACCTTACTTGCAGAATCATGCCAGTGATTTGAAAATACTTTGAAAACATCCCGAATTATCCTGAGGGTATACGACACGTTTTATGTGAATTACGAATGCCTTATTTAGACCAGTAGAACTAATTTTAATCAGATTGCTAACAACACTGCGTAGTCTCCAATGTCCAAGTAACATTTCGTCTGTAAATAATAATTTAAATATTGACCAATCACACTTCGCCTTTTATAACGTTATTTGGGAGCATACAAATTCTAAAAATATCGGGCGAGTCTATTTTAGTGGCCGCAGTACAGCGAACCATACTAATACGTACAGGATGGGTTATCAGTCTTCAATTTTACATTACAAATTATTTATTTATTAAAAAAAACTAAAAACTAAACCAGTCTTCACTTTTACATTACAAATTATTTATTTTATAAAATAAAACATGTTTTAAGGCATTCGTAATTCACACGAAACATGTCGTATATCCTCAGAATAATTCGGAATGTTTACAAATTATTTTTAAATCACTGGCATGAATCTGCAAGTAAGGTTTTGATTGGTGGACATGATCTCCAACTGGCTGCTGTTAGATCCACATGTAATAGTGGAGCTAATTTTAATTAGATTGCACGTGCTACGCAGCCCGCGCTTCCGGGGTTGATGTGTACATTTATTCCCCCCAGGTAATTTCCCCCCTCTCCCCGAGGGTGTTGCAAATATATATCCTTGGAAGGGGACCCCCGCTGTTATTTGTGCTACAGGCCCCGCGGATCCTTGAACCGGGTCTGTGCTGGACATGCCGCTGAATTTAGTAAATCAGTCGTGGAGCACCGACTAGAAAGGGTAATAACCTAACGGTCGCACCGATAATCTACAGAACAAACATCTTTACCAACAATCATCACCACAGGCTATTTCTTAAGATAATATCAACATCAAAAGAATAATTTAGGCCTACAAAATTAATGGGTGGACACAGATTGACGAATCGATCGTCTACAATCAATAATAGATGACGTCTTTGTCACCAATACCGATTTGTGTGTCATTTACACACATTGCTGCGTCGACGTTTCCGTAGAGGGTACCTTTCTGTGACGTAGAGATGCTAGCCTAACGCTTAAGCCCTCTTCCTTTATTATCCGTGATTGGGATCGACCACTGCTGAATTTCACATTGACTCTCCCACCCACCCGATAATAAAAACGAACAGTTATCGAAACGGTATCCGTATTCGAGAATTCGTTGATGTAAGATTATGACTGATAATTGTACCGGTATATGTTACTGGTATTTGAACTCGTTTTCCAGGTCTGAAAATGGATAAAGTTTTCATAAACGATAATTGCATAAGCGTACGAGACGGGGCGGGGGGGGGGGGGGGGGGGGGGGGGGGGGGGGGGGGGAGAGAGCAACTGCCCCCCTAATGCTGGAGCAAAACCTCAAATGTATTTTCATAATTATAACCTCAAAATTAGTTGTAATCCATGTAAAAATGCGTAGTGATTCGTTTGCAACCCTATATAGCTGTTTGGTACTAATTCTAATATGAATAAACGTTATGTAGATTCGGGCATTTTTGTTTAATTCGGGCAAAACCAGCCTGCCCTCTATCCCCCACCCACCCCATCACCTATAAAAACGGGAGCCTGTACGCCTATGGGTAATTAATTGTGTGTCCCTTTTTAGATAGCTTAGAATTCTAAGGATCAGTGGCAAGAAAATAACTGGATCGGATCCCTTAAATTTTACGAAAAGTTGATGGAGTTTTATAAAAGATTTCGGTGGGTGATGGTCAAATATCTGAACATTTCTGATCTCCCGTTAAGTATTGGACCCTGGACAGTTGACGGCTTTATTCGCTCTCAGAGTACTAGTACTTCCCTTCCAGGATACTTGTTATTTAACGGAACATATCCTAGTTTTTAAACACTAAGACATATTTTTCACTATTAGAGCCCTTTATGATCACTGAAATCAAACATTACTTTTAGTTTATTGTTTAGATTACCCATTTCCGTACAATCGAAGTGTTTCTGGTCATCCTGGTGTTTCTAATACTACAAAATGCATTTTTCATATTTTTAAAAACGCACGTGCGTCTGAGAAATAACGATTATGGAGTTGCGTTTTAGTCTATTTTTTTTAGTGTACTTCAACGTCACAGACTCTTGTTTCACTCTGTTGTATCCAAATTTGTTACAGATTTGTAAATTAACCAAACTTAGTGTCCATTTTTACGGGTTGAAACTAGGGTCAAGATGAAAAATATGCCTTAGTATTTAAAAACTAGGGTCTGTCCCTTTAAGCCATTTAACAATTTTATGTCAACACCACAACCACCAATTCCTGATTTTTAGGAAGGTTGGTGTCTTACGAGATTCTTTCAAACTTGTTTTGATATTCTGTTTAAAATGATGCTTATTATTTTCAGTATGATTTTCTCAATCGTCGGTCTTGCTGCGACGTTTCGGTGGTTCCTATCAACAGAGTTGTCTACAGGCACTTCTGAATCTGTTTGTACGGCTTCGTCAACCGAGGGTTGTCCCTGGCAACACGTTTTGTCCGACCTGGCCAATCGTCTGCAGCTTCTTGAAATGGCGTTCAAAGAACAAGTAATTGCACGTGAATCCATAGCCAAAGAAGTAATCAACCAATCAGACGTGAATTCACACCTCAACGACAAATTAGACATTTTTCTCGAAAAGCTTGAGCTCATATCAAACAAGAATCGTTTGTTGGAGGTCCGGCTTGAACAAGTTACTGCCAGAATGCACTCAGATGGTAAGGCACAATCTTCTGTTTCGACAAAAGTATGGATCTCCATATTCTATTTGGTTTGTGGCCAATTTAAATGAATGATACAAAATAAGATTATTTATATTTCAAAGATTATTTTCAGAAAGTATCTAAATATATTAAATATTGATACAGATTTATGTTTTGACTTCAAAAGCAACAAAAAACAAAACAAAACAAAACATCAGCCAACAAACAATAGTATCTTATCACCATTATGTGTAAAAAAAAAATCTAACCAATAAAAACCATCCACGCTCTTCCATAATCATTAGGTTAAGCATGAATGCGCGAAAACAAGATTTTGAGTATAGATACATGTTTATATCTGAAATATTTCATTAAAATAAACGCATCTGTAATTATAAACTACACTGAAAATATAAAATGCACTGAAAATATGTTTGGTTAACACAATCCATTAAACAGTAGACACCACTATGGACCACGTGCTTTCCTTAGGAAGTTTCCAGAGGCGGGAGTACAAGAGGATAGACAACTTTCCAAAATAATATTATATAAATAAGGCTTTTTCCCCAAATATCTCAAACCTTCCCCCTAGCCTTCTGCAATCAGGAAAATGCCTGGTAAAGACATATTTAGCTAAATACAATATTTCCACTTTGTATGGTTACTTTATTCCAGAGGTGGCAAACCTTCCCCCTTGCCTCCTGCATACCGGAAAAACCTCTGATGAAGACAGATTTGGCTAAACACAATATTTCTACTTTGTATGATTACTTTATTCCAGAGACTCTTGGTTTTCTTGTCATGGTGTTCATTATGGTAGAGGTGATGGTCAGACTGGAACCAAAGGTTAGAAGACTTTTGACTCCCTGGCGCAATGGACCAGCACCAGCGAAAGAGGAAGAAAAGACAAATGATAACTGCCCTCAGGAACAAAATATCTCTTCGGTGTCAAAGGTGTGTATTGGTGGTTTATGTTCAATCCTTACGTCATTGGTCAGTTAGCTCCCTTAGAAGTTTGAATTGCAAAAAGGATCACAATAAGCGATCTTGACGTTTTCGTTTGTCAGTACTGCAGTCTGATTGAAATCAGCCCTACTGGTGTACGAGTGGAGCTGATTTTAATCAGATTGGTTAGTACCAGTATTAAAATTCAGATTAACGTCGTCTCAAATTAAAATATTAAAAACACATTGGAGGAACCCTTAAAGTGTGTGTCCATTTCCCATAGTCTTCGTCGCATATATTATACAGGGGCGTAGGCTGGGGGGTTCGGCGGTTCGTCCGAACCCCCCCCCCCCCCCCCCCCCCCCCGCTGAAGCATATGGTCCGCTTTCAGAACTAAAATATACAGGTTTATACATATGGAGTTTCTGATGGTGCAAAAACAAAATAGAAAAGGTGCACTTGGTTCATATTCGAAGCCCCCGTTCGAACTTACGTTATATAGAAGAGAGGTTTTGGGAATATATATATTTTTTATAGTAAGATGTGGTTAAACTTTGTGGTCTGTGACGTGATGTGTTCGCACCCTTCTATTCCCTCTATAGTGTGTCCTCCCTTTAAAGCACACCAACACAGTGCGATTTCTAGTAATGGTCTATGGCATCAAATATTGTGAAAGAACTTCTATCGTAAATACTTTAGTTGTACACAAGGAACTATCAGAGAGACTCGAATGCAAGACGTTCTATTGTCTTCGACTAATCATAATTTACTGGCCAACCAAACGCCTTACTGTAGATCGTTACTAAAAGTTGCACATTGCAAACTCATCTTAAGCATCACATGGTACTCTTACCACCGTAACGAACTTATTGTGAACAAGCGTTCAGAATTGGGCGATTCCTAGAATCTAGTGTATTTCATAGCTGTTTAGTTTTTAGAAAATACTAATCTTTAGTAAAACCCCTTAATGAAGATAATTATTGTTAAAGTGACTTAATCAACAACCGCCTTTGCCAGTTTCTCGTCCACACATCCCACACACGCTATAATACTGGCTCAAGGGATTAGTAATTGTCCTTTAAAGGTTACCGATTCTTTCGAATTATCACTAATTTAATTTACCATTTTCTTTAAGACAGCAAAAGCGAAGGTAAATGCACCAAGCCATGTACAGATTATGTAACACTTTGAAAACAAATGCATTTGGAAGCAGACGATAGGTCGAATAATTTTAAGCACTTTAGATGCACAAATAAACAAATATGTAAAAAAAACACCCATTCGAATCTAAAATGTGAGAATTACAAAATAATCACTATGAATAACACACACACACACAAACACACACACACACACACACACACTAATTAAAATTAGCTCCACTATTACATGCGGATCTAACAGCAGCCAGTTGGAGCTCATGTCCACCAATCAAAACCTTACTTGCAGAATCATGCCAGTGATTTGATAATAATTTGAAAATAATTTGAAAATATTCCGAATTATCCTGAGGAGGGTATACATTATGTTTCATGTGAATTACGAATGCCTTATTTAGACCAGTTAAACTAATTTTAATCAGATTGCTAACAACACTGCGTAGTCTCCAATGTCCAGGTAACATTTCGTCTGTAAATAATAATTTAAATATTGACCAATCACACTTCGCCTTTTATAACGTTATTTAGCAGCATACAAATTCTAAAAATATCGGGCGAGTCTATTTTAGTGGCCGCAGTACAGCGAACTATACCAGTACGTACGGGATGGGTTATCAGTCTTCAATTTTACATTAAAAATTATTTATTTATTTATAAAAAAAAAAACCCCAACTAAATCAGTCTTCAGTTTTACATTACAAATTATTTATTTTATAAAATAAAACATGTTTTAAGGCATTCGTAATTCACACGAAACATGTCGTATACCCTCAGGATAATTCGGAATGTTTTCAAATTATTTTCAAATCACTGGCATGATTCTGCAAGTAAGGTTTTGATTGGTGGACATGAGCTCCAACTGGCTGCTGTTAGATCCACATGTAATAGTGGAGCTAATTTTAATTAGATTGACACACACACACGTACACACTTGAAAAATAAATTATTTTTTGAAAAGTTATATTAGTAGGCAGCGGGTTTCTTCTCTCACTCTCTAGTGTCGCAACTATCAGATGTTAAGATATCTAACTGCCGTAGCTGTGTAGTAAAGTTAAAGGTTTTTTTTGTTTGTTTAGCGGGACTACTAGATCACATTGTTTAATTAATCATCGGCTATTGGATGACATACAATTTTAACACAGTGGAAATCACTACATTTTTTCATTAGCAGGAAGCTGTTTTTCACAAATAATTTGCCCATACCATGGCCTTAGAGATACCCGTCGTGGGTTATTGGTTGGGACGGGAAAAAACCCAATCACAAAATGGTTTCAGCGATGGGATTCGATACTTTAAACCAAATACCTCGGGCAAGCGCTCAACCGACTGAACTAGATCCCGCCCCTGTAATGCTGTTAATTATTGTGTTTTTTCTTCAGTCATCAGCGTCTTCATCATCACCATCGTCATCATAGTCATCATCATCATCATCATCATCATCCTGACACAACAATCATAAAACAAACGATATACTAGTAATTCAATTTTGTACAATGTACAAACGAACGTACGGACACACACACAAAAGGGTGGATTCTCGGAAAAAATTTTGAAAAACCATTGAAACACAGAAAATAAAATCAATATTTAAGTTTAGGAAAAAAAAAGAAGAAGCTTGAATAAAAATAATAAGTAAAAATGTGTCGTTTTATTCAACTAGGCCAACTCTTCAGACTTTAACAATGCAAAATGTAATGTTTCCGTCTCAATGTAATTTGAAAACTTGTTTGATTCCAAGATAACAGAATAGTTTGTTACTCTAGTCAAACATAATATTATTTATATTTTAGATTTTAAAAAATAAAATAAAAAACTTAAAACAACTAAACAAACAATAACAGAAACAAATGAGTAAAACAACTTTCGTGTGAACTAACTTTGAAAACTTTACTTGTGTGATTACAGATGTCCTTGTTAGTAACTGGCTTACTGAGGCGGAAGTGTCCTGTTTTGCCACTAAATGGTCATTTGCCATCTGATATTGTGGCGAGAAAATCATCTAACTCATCCAACTCGACTGATCCAGGTCGCAGGTCCCGCGTAGCAGTAGGTCATATTGTATCCTAGCTTAGACGCCTGATGCATGAGCTGGCATGCTTTGAATACATCTACAAAATTGTGTCCGCATCACTACTGATGACCAACTTATAGTCCTTCCCACAGGGAACGCCTTTTTTCATACTATGGAATTTACTACAAGCTGTTTATTTCTGAGCCGATTGTTTTCTAAATTACACACACAAAATAGCATAATTTTGTTATTTTCAAAACACTCTTACTTTTCTTCTTACGACAAATCAAATTAAAATTATTTACAAAAAACATTTTCGTAAGAGGACGGGACGGACTATAGTATGATTATGCAATAAAAACATATTATTCAGTTCTAGTTGGCTTCTGATTCCGCCATGTTAAACACAGCAGACTAATAAAAGTTATTAAAATATACATCTTTCAGTGTTTGACACTTGATTGTCGTTAAACATCTATTCTATTCTATTCTATTTGACACTTGACCATTTTCACTACATTTTCTTCCATTTTACCATTACTGCATGAAGTATTTGTGTCAAGCCTATATAACGTGTGCTTTTTGCCAAAACTATTTTACTAATAAAAAAATAATTACCTATTCTACGACATTAACATTTTTTTTTTTTTTATGTCATATGGCAATTAACATGTTTGGCAACTTAGTCGCTGATTATCATGATTATATTGGATGTTGTTTCTAAAAAATCATTTGTTTGTTGTTATTTTTGCTTTTTACTGCTTTCAGTTTACAGTTTACAGTTATAGGTAGTGTCCCCGCATGTAGGCTACTAACATTGAAATAAGAGTTTGAATTAATTTAGCCTATAGTAAAGCTTGCATTTTCTCTAAAAAAAAATTACATTATTAATTTGCATGTTTGTTGCTTCTTTGAACTCTTGTGAATTTATATTTTAATAAAAATACATGTACATACCAATAACAGAAATGATTTTGTTAACAATCTTAAAGTAATGTACAGACATTATTTTCCTAAAGAGGGGCGAAACGTAGCCGAGGGGCGAAACGTAGCCCAGTGGTAAAGCGCTTACTTGATGCACAGTCGGTCTAGGATCGATTCCTGTCGAACTATTTCTTGTTCCAGCCAGTGCACGACGACTGATATATTAAAGGCCGTGGTATGTGCTATCCTGTCTATGGGATGGTACATATAAATAAAAGATCCCTTGCTACTAATTGAAAAATGTAGCAGGTTTCCTCTATAAGACTATATGTCGAAATTACCAAATGTTTGACACAAATTAGCCGATGATAAATCAATGTGCTCTAGTGGTGTTGTTAAACAAAACAAACTTTAACTTTTATTCAATTAAATGTATAGAGAATAGAGCTTAGGGTCATATCTAGACCGAATAGTTCTGTCTCTGTGAAGCTTCATTTCATGTTTTATATTGATTTTGTAATAACTTGTCTATTTTATACTTATTATATATATCATATGTTCAAAGACAATGAACATATGATATAAATATAAAACAGACAAATCATTACAAAATAAATATAAAACATAAAATCAAGCTTTACAGAGACAGAAATATTCGGTCTAGGACATATATATCCTAAAATAATTAGCATACAGTGGGGGGGGGGGGGGAGGGGGAGGGCGGAGGAGGTAGAGAACTGGGGCGAAACTATATAAGATATTTAACTAGACAAAAGGACACATTTCCAAACCAAACGGGTTTGTACTACTATCTGATATTTTTCTGTCGGGTAACTGCCCCCAGCCCTTCCTGCTAGTTATACACATAAGTAATTACATTGCTACTAAAAGCCAAATCCGTAAGAACCGGGGGTGGGGGGTGAGGGTGGGGGTAGTACCTATGCCCACAACTTTCCATGTCTAAAAGTTAAACCTTTACGGTTTTTGACCTACTGTTATTTACCCCTCCTTAAATGTGCTATCTAATACTATAGCGTGTGTCCCACCCTTCCATTTCACATATTAGTACTACGGGCTTGAGTTTACATATCACGTGCTGATTTTTTCATTTTATATTCTTTTTTCAGAATGGTGTGAATTATTCACCGAAACACGGTATTTCACTGCGTCCTGAACTGTGTGTCATTTTGTTCAAGCGAGACAACAACATCTCGTCCACGCTCGTTGATGGGATCATAAAACACTTGGACGATGGTAAAATGGCGGAACGCCCTCACTACACAATTGAAGGGAGCGAAACCTTGAGGCAGATCCCCAGAGTGAAACTCTATTTAGTAATATCCGAAATGGAAGAAAAGTGTGGTCACAGTTTTTTGCGGCCACAAGACGTAGAACTTCACACGTCAGCAATTCGCTTCATGAAGTCTTTAGGGGGTAATTATCTATGTAGTTATTTAATTACAGAATGAATGAATTAATGCTTAACGACACCCCAGCACCAAAAATATATCGGATATTGGGTGTCAAACTATGGTAATGTAGTTATTACATGCACGTATGAATATAATCAACGTTAAAGGGACATTCCTGAGTTTGCTGCAATGTTTTAAGATGTTATCGACTAATAAAATATTTCTACGATTAAACTTACATATTAAATATATTTTCTTGTTTAGAATATTAGTGGCTGTATACTAAACGTGTTTCTGATCGTTCGAATATTTGTACTAGGTTAATTTTAATTTTATTTCCTAAAAAATAAATTTTCGTACGTACGAAATTATTTGAAGACAAAATCCAGATTGGGCTTCTTACAAATATTAAGACGATCAGAAACACATTGAATATACAAACTGATATTCTAAACAAGAAAATATATTTAATATATAAGTTTAATCGTAGAAATATTTTATAAGTCGGAAACATCTTACAATGCAGCAAACTCGGGAATGCCCCCTTAAGGAGAAACAACTAATAAAGATGTCTTTTCATGCAAGTTAAAATATATATAATTCACATATGTAAATATTAGTTTATTTAAATGCATGAATTGGTCCAAATCATACCACGTGACTTAAAAACCGCCACCCTTTTTCTTATTGATTATAATTAATAAAATAACTGTTTACATTATTATATCTGTTAAAGTTGAATCGGTAAAAATATCTTCATAGAGATTAGTGCTGACTGTTCAAAAGAAAGATCCCCCTCCAAAAAAGAAGAAAAAGAAACACAAAAACCCCACACCAGCAACAAAACATTGAAATTTCCTAACTTTCACGGAAGTGGAGAGGAGGCCTGTTCCTTTTGACCCTATCGGTAAAAATCCCCGTTACACACACACACACACACACACACACACACACATGCCTGTGACTTGCAAATTCGATTATTTGAAGCCCATATGCTCATCTCTTTGGAAATACAATTATTATTAGTCCTCTAGCGGTCCAACTGAAGGGGACCCTAGGTTTCATCCCCACCCTTCTATCTGTCTGTCGGTCTGTCTGTCTCTGTCTGTCTGTCTCTCTCTGTCTGTCTGTCGGTCGGTCGGTCGGTCGGTCGGTCGGTCGGTCTGTCTTTGCAACATATAGTTTTCCGGACTTTTTTTTATTATATATATTTTTTTTTTTTTTAAATAAAATTCCACAAAAGAATGAGCAGGAATTTTGTACATGGCTTTATCATGTACTGTTGCAGATAAAAGTTTTGACTTTCATAGCGATTTACTCATTTTTGATGGAGTTTTGATCCCTGAACTTAGGCTAAAAGATAAGCAATCTGATTAAAATTAGCTCTACTGGCTCTACCAGTATATCTAACAACATTGCATGGACTCATGTCCAGGTGACATTTCATCTATAAATAACAATTTTAATATCGACCAATTACACTTCGCCTTTTATAGCGTTATTCGGGAGCATACAGATTCTAAAAATATCGGGCGAGACTATTTATGCAATAGGCGAACTTGTTGGTCTATTTCAACATTGAAAAAACAGGGGGAAAAGTGCAGTAATAAACTCTGGATTGTAAACTAGTATAAACAGATTTTATGGCTATACCATCACGGTTTTTTGTTTCGTCTTGAAACGAATTTCCTATAAAATTTTATATTGCAATTAGTTTTCGGCATACTTCGTAATTCACCCGAATCATTTCGTATACTTTCGGCATAATCCCGAATGTTTTCAAATTCTTTTTAAATCACTGGCATGGTTTTGGAAGTAAGGTTTTGATTGGTCGAATGAAAGGTCAACTGGACATGAGTTCCAACGGGCTGCTGTTAGATCCACATGTAATAGTGGAGCTAATTTTAATTAGATTGAGAGATACGAAGATTTGTTTTCCGAATGTTTTTCACAATGCCTCAAGACATTGAGCTAAAATTTTGTACATCGATTTACTCATTTTCACAGTTATGACCCTTGAACTTAGGAGATACGAAAATGTATTGGGCCCAGTAGAATATATGTATTTCTTTAGCAATACTCTCAGAATGTTTGCTTTTATTCTATTCAAGATGCTTATTTATAAACGATGAAATATAGGTACACATCTAATGATTTGGAAAGTAGTATGACGTTACATTCATGTTTCTGTATTTGTTTTACAGCCAGCATAGTTCTAGTGATGACCAACGACGAGGGTTCCAAAAAACTAACAGCTCATTCCATGTATAACACAAGCCTAAGACTTGTCCAATCACACGAAGTGTTACAAGAACTAACATCCAATGGACGCGTGTTTAGCATGTGGAGGGAACTGACGTCACACCAGCTGAGTCATTTGAGAAAAATTGTGAAATCTGTATTAAATGTAAAGACGTCTGTTCGCTGATGAATTGTGACTCTTGACAGCCGAAACAAATATTGTACTATCATTTTGTATCACCGTCTGGTATCTGGTAAAAGATTGTATTATTTGAATGAAATGAAAACGCCGAATCAAATGGATGTCAAAATGGTAATCGGTATACAGTATTGGAAAAAGTTGGAATAACATTCTGGGAAGTAAATTTAAGAAACGAGCAACAAAAAACCCCAAACAACCCCATCACACCACCACCATCACCACCACCACCACCAAAACCAAAACCCCAGACAGGTCCAGAAGATATCAGAGGTGATGATTATATGTGTTACTGATGCGTTTACATCCAATGGATGCGTATACTTTTAATGTAATACGTTTGTTATCTACACGAGTGACAGAATTGTTTGAAAAAGAAGTTGCACCCCCCATTTAAAGTCGATGTCCACCCTTGAAGGAATAACTACAATTGATATAGAAAGATGTGAAAACTAATTTGTGTTTGTGTTATTTGTATCATTACTGCCGAAAGAAACAGTTGCACAGTTCATTGTGCCATGTCCACGTATACATAACTTGATGTTCCTATTATCATTTTACACCCCTTGTTAAAAAAGCCGATTTCCATTCTTGAAGGATTGATTATACTAGTTTATACTTGGAGAATGTGAAAACTGTTTTTTTTGTTATTTATTTTAATCATGGATAAAACTAAAAAACCCCCAAAGCGTCACAGTTGATTCATTCTGCACCATCCGACGGTGATGGTACTAAGGAATTGCATGCTGAAGGATTTGAAAAGAAGTTTGTGTATTCGTTCGTAATTATCCAGTGTATTAAGAAGAAAGTTCAAGTTACTGAGAAGAAAGTTCAAGTTAATTGAAAAAACAACTTGTGACGTATATAATTCTATTCTACCTCTCTTGCTAAATACGGAAAACAATTTATTTGGAGAAATGCGACATTAAATTCATCCATGAAAGTGTAATCTGCATTGCTTTTCTTTTGCTGAAATTAAATAATATAATTACCAGTGCATTTCCTTCTCATACCACTAACATATACAGTGGCAAATACTATACATGTAGTTAGTTATTGTTTAACGTCATCACTAGAGCACTTTGATTGAATAAGCATCGGCTTTTCGATGCCAAAGATTTGATAATTCAAACACGCAGTTTTTAGAAAACCCGCAAAACCCCCCCACAAAAAACACAATCCATTACCTTGAGGGATCTTTTATATGCATTTCCCCACTAACAGGACAGCACATACCGAAATCTTTGATATACCAGCGGTGTGAAGAAAAGCAGGTTTTCACACAGTTCTGGTTGTGGTTCTTACAAAGTAGGTTTTTGTATTCTGCCGATTCCATTCAGAATGTGATCTATCACTGGACAATACAACGCAGTAGGTGTCACAAGTGTGTTAAAATTTTAAGGCCACATACAAAAAATATATAGTGGTGAATGTCCTTTCCACCCTTAAAATTACATTTAAAAAAAAAAAGTTCTTGCTAAGAATATGAATATTTCTATAACCAATGCATTTTAGGACATCGTAATGTTTTTATATCGATTTTTGTCTAAAATAACTGCGTACGTACGAATTTATTATTTATTCTAATGGCCAAAGAGAAAACTTTTAATAATGCGGCCAAAGGTCATTTCAAATGTGTTTATCAGTGGCGGATCCAGCAAAATGACATGAGGCGAAATGCCAAGAGAACATTGGGGTAGGTTTGGAGGGGGATCGTAAACAAATGAAAATTAAATATATAATAAAATTATAATTGTCGCAAAATTTAGGGAGGGGGGGAGGACCCCCTTGATCCGCCTCTGTTTATCCATATAATTCTTTATATTTAAGTGCTTACTTTGTTGTGGGAACAAACGGAGATATTGTAGGAGCTGAAAACTCGGAATAGTCCCTCTACTGAGGTTTAAATACGCTATCATGCGCATACACCTCAACTACTAAAGCTGTATTTTCCCCATCACAGGACGTAACACATTGGTAAAGCGCTCGCTTAATGCGCGGTCGGTCTGAAATCGATCCCCAATGGGCCATTTCTCATTCCATCCAATGCACCACGACTGGTATATCATGTGCTATCCTGTCTGTGGAATAGTGCATGTAAAATATGCCTTGCTACTAATGAAAACATGTAGTGGGTTTTCTCTTAAGACTATATGTCAAAATTACCAACTGTTTGACATCCAGACGGATGCGTCTCGTGTGCGCCTACCTGCGATGCGTTCCTGCGATCCACTGACGATTTCTTTTATTAATTAATTTATTTATACTTTACTCTAGGAAAAATAACAAAGATTAAATGTAATTTATTAATACATTTTAAAACATAAACTGTATTTAAAACATTATGTACAATATACTATTACGATATAAATCTTTCTTATTTCACAATTGTTTGTTTTAATTATTATTATTAGGCATAGTACAATGAATGCAATAATTTATATTGTTTAATTTCAGCTATTTAGAAATGTCATTAATTACACATGTCTAGTCTTTGTTTCAAAGATGAGCAGTTGGAAATTATTTATGTTGAAACATTTACATGTTAGTCATTTTTAATGGTCGGGTTTGTTTTCACAGTTCTATTCATCACTGAAACCAATAATTGTTAATTCGTTATATACAGCTATATAGACAGATGATTGGTCAATATAAAAATGTGAACGCAACGCAGACGCAAGTAGGCGCACACGTGCGTTTTTAGACGGATGCGGCAGGAGATGGATGCGTTTGTTCGTCTAAAATCAAACATGTTTGATATTTGAAAAATCGACGCAGCGCTAAAAAACGCAACGCAGAGGGGATCGCACACGATGCGTTTTTACTGCGTTCGTACGGATGCGTTTTTTAACGCAAGACGCATGCGTTAAAAAACGCTCGTCTGCGCCGGGCATTAGCAAAGAACTTAGACGGGTGAACATTTTTTGATGGTAAACCAGTCCTTTTAAACCATACGTCCACTTATGCGAATGTGGTGCTGATGTTTTGGCGTGTGTCCATTTAGGCCGTTTTGTAGCCACTTGTGTTTTTGGACATGTATCCGTATCTACCGCTAAATAATCTGGTCGGAATCACCCCCACCCCCCAAAACCCGTGTACGCAAACATACGCCGGATCACATTCCGTACCAAATGCAGGGGCGTGCGCAGGAAATTTTGCAGGGGGGGGGGGGGGGGGGGGGGGGGGGGGGGGGGGGGGTCCGAGGTTTCTGGCGAAAATTAGACCCCTTCTAGGGCTATTCTGAGGTGTTTTTCCCCCACAGGTGTGATGATAACATCTCAGTACTTCCATATCCATTCACAGGAATGTAAACAATCGGGATATGATTTTTTTTTTCGTCTTGATCGGGAGGGGGGGGGGGGGGGGGGGGGGGGGAGGAGGAGAGAGTTCGGTTCGACTCGATCAGACTAGACGTCGTTCCATGCTCGCTCGACTTGCACCCCCACACCTTGGGGGGGGGGGGGGAGGGAGGAGAGAACGACTTATCACGTCTTACGGGATGTTGCTCGAATATCGGGTCATGGGCTTCCGTGACGTTGGTGTATGGTGACCCGGTTAAGTTGAGGACTCTGAATCGAAGTCTCAGTAAGAGGACAAATGCGCCAGGGGCGGCTGGGAGGGGCGGCAACTCCTGTTGTGCACCCCAAGCACCAGTTGTCTCAAGCGGGACCAGCTGAACCAGCGTTGCCGCATCAGACTACAGACTCACCAGGGGCGGACCTAAACCAGGCGGTGATGGAATCGCCCCAACCTGCTTCAACACCGACTCCAACGAAGGAAGGAGCGCCGTCTGCGTGACCGTCCGTCGCTTCATCGGATCCTGAAGACCGTCGCGGGGACAGACTACCATTCCATAGCCAGGATAGTAGCAAGCTCCGTCTACAGACAGTTCATCCCACAGCTCGACGTCTCCAACTTCATCGGGACACCGTGACGGTATCCTCCTCACCAAGACTTTAAACGTTTTGGCCGCCATCTGCAAAACTTTTTTTCTTTTCTAAATAGTCTGACACCCGTTATTTTTGGCAGTCCGTCTAAATTGCTCCAATCACCTTCAACTTTGGATGAGCAATAAAAACATTAGTTTGGCCTCAAATTTTATCCAGACGGGTTTATCTTTAATTTACTAACTTCTATTCCAAATTCCGCCCACCTCAAACTTACCCTACCCTCTCCTGCCCCGGAATTGATCACTGGCGATGTCAGAGGCTAAGTCCGGCGTGGGCGTGCCTGAACCTTCAGGATATGGGCACGTTAATAGAGTTTTCAATTACATGTGGACACTCAACTATAGTTGCAAAGGGCCCGGCTTTAGCTCAGTCGGTTGAGGTGCTTGCGTCGCAGGATCGAACCACCTCGTTGGATCCATTCAATTGATTGGGTTTTTACTCGTTCCAACCAGTGCACCACAACTGTTCAAAGGCCATGGTATTTGCTTTCCTGTCTGTGGGACGTGCAAGACACGATTCGACGACATCTAAGGGTTTGACATGTTTATTTAAAGACAAAAGTTTATTTAATTTTATAGGTTTTTCAAAACAAATTCTTAGACATGAATATTGCTTGATATAATACTCAATAGTACCAGTAACTGGGGTTTAAAAAAACAGCACCCCCCCCCCCCCTTCCATAAATAAATATAAATAATAATATAAATAACATGACTTATCCATGACCCCCCCCCCCCACTTCTTTTTGTTTTGGTTTGATACAATACTCAATAGTATGGGTAACCAGGGTTTTAAACAACCAACGACACCCCCCTCCCCCCCCCCCCCAAACATTCAATAAATAAATATAAATAATAATATAAATAACATGGCTTATCCATGACCCCCCCCCCCCCCACACTTCTTTTTGTTTTGGTTTGATACAATAGTCAATAGTACGGGTAACCAGGGTTTTAAACAACCAACGACACACCCACCCCCCAAACATTCAATAAATAAATATAAATAATAATATAAATAACACTGGCTTATCCATGGGGGCCATGCTCTCTATCCCCCCCCCCCCCCCCCCCCCCCATCACACCTCTTTTTGGGGGGCTTGATACAATACTCAACCAGTAACCAGGGCTTAAAAACCAACAACCCCCGCCCCTATAAAAAAACATTCAATAAAGATAAATAATAAAGTAAGTAAATAAATAAGTAACACTGGCTTATCAATGGGTGCCATGGCTCCCTGCCCCATCACACCTATTTTGTTTGGCTTGATACAATACTCTCTAAAACCGTTAACCGGGGCTTAAAAACCAACAGCCCACCCACCCCAAACATTAAATAAATAAATATATAAATAATAAAATAAATAAATAACACTGCCTTATTCATGGGATCCATGCCCCCCCCCCCCCCCCAACCTCTTTTTTTTTGGCCTCTATACAATACTCAATAGTACCACTAAAAGGGGCTTAAAAATACCCCCCCCCCCCCCCCCCCCCCCCCCCCCCCCACACACACATTAAATAAATAAATAAATAAATATTATTCTCATAAATAATAAAATAACACTGGCTTATCCATGGGGCCATGCCCCCCCCCCCCCCCCCCCCCCCCTTTTTTTTTTTTTTCACTCCCACCACCATTTACATTTGGCACCCCACAACCAATCACTGGTAGTGTGGGTGCACCCCATCCCAATATAAGCGGTGACAGATGTGTCATAAATGTAAATCATTCTGTCACTGTCTGAACCATCCGATTCACTATCGGATTCACTTGATTCCACAGACACTGATGTGTACTTATTTGAAGACCTACTGTATGCCACACCCTGACAGTATGTTGTTCATGAAAGTCTCGCTGATTGGCAAGAGCATCTGTTACTAGCACATGGGTTGTCCGATTTGTAGTTGTGCCATAAACTAGGCACAGTTCCTGACCATCCTTGATGGCATCTACATCTGAAGGGTGATCTGCTAACACGACACATCGGTTCTGCAGATGTGAACCTTTGGAGTTGAACATCTGCATCATGTGTTTGTGGCAGGCTTTTGACATAAGAAGGTTGCTGTTTTCTACAGAATAACTGGTACCAAAGACTGTTCAGATCAGATCCTGGCTTAACTTCATCAAGACAAATTAGGAAGTTAATGCCAACCCGGTCTGTTTCTGCCTTAGTTTTATTTGTCTCTTATGTTTGGCAACATTAATGGAACACATTAATGCTGACCACAGTTTCATTATATTTCTTCAATGAGACCTAGATGGCCATGTTATGGTTCCATGCATGGTTACACAAGGAACAAGAAGATATCAGTCTCATCAGTGGTATCCTCAATTTGACTTTTGTCTTGGTGAAGAAGCATACAATGAGCAATGTTCATGTCTTCATCCTCATGGTTGAACATGTTCTGTTCCTCACTGAAGTGGTTGAGTAAGGATGTCCATACTCAGTGTTACAGATCATGTTGACCAGTTACCTCTTATTGTGGTCAGTCTTCATAAACATATCATGGTATGGAAGATGGGATGTGAATGGAAGAGTGTGTTGCTGAGGAACTCTGCCACCCACCCAACGTGTTCCTCCATACAATTTTATGGACCTCGGAATATCCTTGTCAAAGATAACATAGGTCTGATGTTCTTTTGAGTATTTGTAACAGAATGCATTTGCAAACTATGCACAGTACCCAGCTTTGGCCACATCATGTAATCAATAAAAGGATCTAAAGGGCAGATGCATCGACAGCCATCGTGAAAACATGGATACTCAGTTCCTCTATGCATGTTGATACACTCGTCAGACAGGCACAAAGGCACAGGGGCCAGCTCACATCTGAAGAGGTCTTGCAGATTGATGTCACGTTTCTGTGAAATGACCAACAAACAAGCATACAGGTTTTCCACGTCATACAATTTGCCAATGCCAACCTTCAGGCCTTTCTTAGCAACCTCCGTTATGATAACTGTGTTATCCAGAGGTTTCTGAAAGAGAGCTAGATGAGTCTCTAGCGAATACTGCCACCATTTCTTCGCCTATGCAAAGGGCATTATCAATGTAGACATTGTGTGGTGCAACTTGTCCACTAATAATGTCCAGCAGTGCATACACTGTTAGAGTGGTAAGCAGGTTTGTGTATTTTCCTGATCTCGGAGTTGACCAGCTTTCTGTTAAAGGATCAAGCTGCTTTCTGCTTTTTCCTTGAACCCATTTGTTCCCTCCTGTATCTGCATCCTTCTCTATTTGCACATGCATCTAGTTAAAGGTGATGGACAATGCATTGCAGAGATGGTTTGACAAGAGTCCAAGTCGTTACCTGCTCCTTGGAAACCTTTTGCTTTTCAATAGTGGATGTAGGTTTGTTCTTCAAACCGATCCAGATACCTTTCCAATGGCGACATATCGAGCAGATTCCACAGAATATAATGGGAATATATATAGTAGTCCACAGGCTAGAGATATTCCAGCAGATTTCACAGAATATAATGGGAATATATATAGTAGTCCACAGGCTAGAGATATTCCAGGAGCTGACATGTTGATGTAGCACCACAGTATATTTCAGCAGATTTTACAGAATATAATGGAAATATATAGTTGTCCACGGGCTTGAGAATATGAGATAGTCCAGAAGCACCACAGTATATTCCATTATTGTAACTGACTTGTCTTTACTTCATTTCCCCCTGTAAAAAACAAAAAAATCAGTTATACTATATAACACACATGTACACTAAAAAAGCTAAAAAAGGAATGTTAGGACACCTCAGAACATTGTTCAAGGTATTCTTAACAACTGGTATGATTTAATCTCACCTGTTAGTTTAGCAATGGTCAATTTGTATTAAACAATATTTATTACATACCTAACCTTACTATAGTGATAAAGACATTTTGAAACAGTGTGATAAATTTATTTTGTATCGCACATATGTGCGATATGGACCGGAACTTTTAAATAAGGAATTCCCTTTTTCTTTTTACTATCAACACTCTATCTATTTGTTCTATCAAATTTACCAATGTAGTGAATTTGTCATGAATTATTTGATTATAATGTAAGATAATAGCAAGGTGGCCTCTTGAACAGATGGCTGCTTAACAGAGCATAGATGTCAGATGCCAACAATTGTGATGTAGGGGTGGGGGTGAGGGTGGGGCAATACATAATCGAGTTGGGGTCTAGTGCCCCCCACCCCATCCCTACCAGGTACCCCCACTTCCAACACCTATGCAGAGGTGACTAAAACATTAAAACTTTCCTTCTAAAAATACTTAACATTTGTTCTTTTAAGCTTAATTTCCATGCTTATATCCAATTAAAGTTCAAGCATGCTGTCCTGGGCACACACCTCAGCTATCTGTCCCGGACAGTGTGTTAATGGTTAGTGTGACAGGAGTCAGTGTAGTGACTGTACACCTCTCCAACAAGCTATTAAAACACTATGTGAACCCAGTACCTACCAGCATTGAATCCAATGACATAACCACTATATACCACTAAAGCTGCAGGACGTACCGTTCTAATTTTGAGCCATTTATCTGTAAGATTGTCTTCAGCATCATCAAATGTTCCTTCAAGATGAAAAAAAAACGAACACAGAATATGACAATTTTTAATACACAATTCAGGCATATGTTAACCTCCCCCCCCCCCCCAAAAAAAAAAAACCCAACCCAATCACCCCCCCCCCCCCCCCCCCCCCCCCCCCCCCCCCCCAACAAACAAACAAACAAAAAACAACAAAAAGTCAAAGGAATTTATTTTTTAGTGAAAAACGCAGCATTTAAGCTAAACCAGAAATTACAACCAAAAGTAGAATACAGTCAAACCTCGTCATACCGACCTCTGGTATACTGCCATCCCTGCTTATTGCCTATTTTTTTTTTAGCATAGATTGTTTGCATTTAAATGTACATAAATTTACCCCGTTTTACGCCCCCCCCCCCCCCCCCCCTTTCCGCCAATGCATAGGGTAACACATTCCTATTCAAAAGCATAGTAAAACAATCCAATATACCGCCATCGGGCGATCTTGTGTACCATCTACTAGTTTGTGACAAATAGCTGACCACGTGTGTGTACATGTGCACGTGTACACGCAGGTCACGTTCAGTCAACTGCTTTTTCGCTAACACTCGCTTGACTGGGTTTTTTTTTACGCTATGCGGTATTGGACTACTCAACAGATGTGAGCTATCTTGGTATAACTCGAGCCCGGGGTACATGGAACCTGCAGTGTATGCTTGGTAAACATCCCCCACATGGGGTCATACGCTCTGGAGACACACCCATAATCGCACCCGTGAAGTGGGTAAAACTTTGGTGTATATGGCCTTACACCTACCCATTGAATCTAGCAGTGCACTCACCCTGAACTGGAACCAGTGCTACCATGAAATATCGCCCAAATCTTTAATGTCATTAATTGCATGCAATTTGTATGGCAGTGCCATGACATTATTCTGAAAATGTTTGAGACTTGAGTCTTGACTATAAGTTTGATAAGCACAGGGCCAGGACCCATATTTTCAAAGTGATCTTAGCGTTACAGAATCGTAAAACCATTGTAAGCTATGATGTCACTATGGCATGTGCTGTGGTGACGTCACAGCTTACGATGGTTTTACGATTTTCTAGTGCTAAGAAAGCTTCAAAACTACGAGCCCAGGTTTTGAATCACTGAGTATCATCACCTTGACTGGTGAGGAACTTTTGAGCCGCCACAGTCCTCTGGATTTTGAAGAGTTCTCTCCTGAGGTTGTACACTTCCTTAAAAAGGTCTATCTGTACTTTCCTCATGGCTAGAAGAATAGGTATATCATGTTTTAGCTGGAAAAAAGGAGGAGGAAAAACATTCAAACCAACAAATCACTTAAGTATGAAACACTGGAACCGTTAGACAAAAAAGATAATATAATTTCCTGAAGAAACGAATGCTTGTTTAAATGACATTGCAACACATTACATTACAGCTATTTATTATCAAATACATTAAAATCTCCTTAATTTCAAATAGCTGCGTTGCATGTCAAATTTATACTTATAACTGGTCTAGCTGATTATTCATTGCTAGTGGTGTAACAATACATTGAACTATCGATATGTTGTGATAGTCAGTGCCACGATAGCAGTTTGCTCAATTATTGAGTTTTGGTAGTATGCATAGTGAAATTATTACAAATAACTAAGTACAAAACACAGACACACATACAAACACAAACATGTACATATGCATGCACACACACATACACAAACACACATATACCTACATAGATATAGAAAGACTGAGGTAATAGTTTTGCAAAATATCTATTCATATTACTGTTATCAAGTGATTTAAGAATTCATAATACTATTGCAACTCTGACTGCAATAGTCACCCCTATTCATTGCAGTCCCATTTCTAGATTTTAATCAACAGTAAATTTTACAAATGCCTGGTAGACAGTCTGCCTTGGCTCATTGGGAACACTGCAAAGAAGGCTAACATCTGTTTCATATTTTAAAAAAAATTATAATAAACATTCAGTATTAAATGGTTTTCTCTCACACTGTAGACAAGGTGTTGAAATAATAATAATTCTGATCTATACTAACAGGAAAAAAATAAAAACAACACCAATCAAATGTGGATAAAATAGTGAAAATTATTTAGAAATGATATGCTATTCACTATTCACATATTTTCCACTAAGCTGAGTCAAAGAATTGTTCTCTTGCTTACTCTTGTGAAATAAATTTAAATCAAATGTTGCAAAAAAAAAGAGAAGTCAATTCAAAGGATGAGAACTCACTGAATTATATTCATGGATGACTGCAGGGTTTGCGTTTAGTCAAATGACTTATATACATGAGAATGGCACTGCAACAATTTTTAACTCGACTTATATACTTTTATATACTTCATTTGACACACCAAGTTTTGAATACACAGTGCATATATCTGGTATTTAACTTAGAACGTTTAATGCCAGTGACCAGATGTCAAAATAAACAAGGCCAACGGATGAATGATATTATTTACAGTTTTGCAAGGAATCATGCGATTTTAGCTAAGTGGGCGGTTGTCTTGGCGGATTACCAAAAAATAAACGTTATAAAAAAGGAAGTTGACAAATTAACATATTTGAGTATATAATTAAACACTAGACATATAATTTAACACTAAAAATACTTGCAATATGGTTCCTAAAACATTAATTGGTTTTTTTTATGTAATTATGTAATTGTCCTGTCACAACCTCCCTCCCCTGTCCATTTGAGTGCCCTTTTAATTATTTAAAAAAAAAAAAATATATATATATTTTTTTATCATCCACAATACATGTATATGGGTACAACACTAAATTACATTGAAAACACACCTCTAATTCTCTTTATTTTAAAATTTTCTGTGGAGAATGCTCCGGAACCCCATTACATATTGGGAGCTACCATGTAGGCTCATTTGCTTTCGACAAACTCAAATTGCCCTTTTAAGAATTTTTTGACACCCCTCCCACCCAGGAACCCCCCCCCCCCCCCCCCCCAAAACAAATCCTGGATCCTAGCTCACTTATAAGTTAAGAAATAACATTTCAATGAAACTTTTTTTTTTTTAACTTATGAACAAATTATATTATATTAGTGTTGGTCCTGTGTGTAACTTACCTGTGTTTTCAAATCGAAATCTCTATTCAGATTTTTCTGATCCATTAGTTCACTGGCTATATGCTGCATCTCGTTCTCATACTCTGACAGACGACGCATTATTTGGATCTGTTTGAGTTCCAGACTATGCAGGGCAGCCAGGATACTCCGGTAGACAGTGGATAAGACCTTTATTTGAGTCATCATCTTATTCTAACGAAAAAAGATATATTCAATATTAATTAATGCATCACTGATTACTAAATAAATAATACTTCAACCCAATTTAGTGACACCAAATGAATAGTATGAAATAATGTTAAAAAACAAAAAAGCAAGTAAATGAAAGCAAGTTATTATAAATTAATTCATTAAACTATTTTACGTCATTTTGTTTAATATCATAATATTGGGCATGTTTAATACAATAAGAAAAAATGATAGAGATGGTAAAATAAAGAAAAAACGTGTTAATAAAAACATGGTTATTTAATCTACTGTCATATTATAATACATGTAATAATTGTGGAACATGCTGTGAAATGATTGCCACTTTCAATCGAGATTTTTATTAATAAATCAAGTTTTTAATATCAAAATTTATATTCCATAAATGACTGTGGTACTTGCTTCTTAATACTTATTTTGATGCATATATTCAGTTAAAATTCAAGCATATACTGTAGATCCTGAAATTAACGCATCCCTAAATTAATGTGACAGTGGGCAGACTAAAATGTGACATGAAATTAATGCGAGTGGCCTCCCTCTAAAAATATTACTTTCCTAATAACGCACATTACAGGCATCTTCAATGAGATCAACTCACTAACATGTCTGTGTACACATCAATTAACCTGTTTAGTCCCTAGTGTTTTTGGTGAGATCAACTCAAAGTATATTTTTGCAGCAAGGATTTACCTAATGTGTATGCATGTAGTTACCTAAATCTGGCTAAACATTAGCATAAATGTACCTTTACAACTATATCTTCCTAAGATATGCCAACAAAGTTGCAGTGAACTTGAAAAGTAAAAACAAAGAATTGGTTGACCTCAGGATTAGCGTGCTAAACCCATTCACGCAAGATGAATCATGTTGTCTTTTGCTGGACTATTGCACACGATGAATGGTGCTCCAGCTGTTTTATATATGTATTAGAATTTTAATCTTTGTTTGTTTTAATTAGCGTGTGACACATAGCTTCCTGGACTACTGCTGCAAAAAAACTGAAATAAATGCAAACAACACAAACTCACATTTTGTGCATTAATATTATGTTCTCATTAATTTCAGGATCTACAGTAGTTCTTCGCACCACTACTAGTATATTTAAGGCCATGGTATATGCTATCCTATCTGTGAGAGTGCTGCTAATGGGAAAATGTAGCAGGTTTCCTCTCTAAGACTATATGTCAAAATTACCAAATGTTTGACATCCAATAGCCAATGATTAATAAATCAATGTGCTTTAGTGGTGTCACTGTAGTTACTTTACACATCTCCATTGAGCCATTAAACTTAATAACTCTAGGTTGGAGCCAGTACTGGGATTTGAACCCAGCACCTACAAGTTTTAGATCTGTTTCACCTGCCAAGTCTTAAAAATGGACTCCTATTCGCAAGCCGCTATTTCAAGCCCTGTAATGTCTTATCCTATCTGTTTCACATGTATCCAGGAAATATTTTACGGGGAAGTAAGACCAAATTATTGTCTATTAATTGTGTATTCAACCGTCAATAAAGGTACCATCTTCAAAGAAGGCCTCAACTGTAAAATAGCTTCAACACTAAGACACACACCTGGTTAATCCTCTCGTGTATATATTCAGTCTTGACATTCTTGTTTGCCTCAACCAAGGCCATGATGTTACCCTTTGTGTCTTCATTGGCCAACTGCAGCTCGACCAGTTCTTTGATCAGTTTTGTCAAGTCAGTTTGCAGGTGGTACACGTCTTGCTCCATTTGAGAGTTCAAATCCTTTTTTACATCCGTGTCGGCAAGCATCTTTCGAATATGCTCTGACCTTTGTACATTCTCTGCTGACTGAAAACAGTAGGTAAAAACACAGATCTAAAATGACTGCAGACAAGAAATCTGGAACTTATTCAGGATCTTGAACAACAGGAGGTTACTGTAAGTTTTTCAACAAACAACAAAAGAATATAAAACTCTATCATATGCGGTCATGTGGGATAGAAAAAGTACACCCGAGATGGTTGGATGAGGCTTGCCGAGTCCCAAGGTCAAAATGTTCACCACTGAAGGTGTACTTTTTCTATCATACATGACCCGGATGAGATGGGAGGTTTTTCTCTCTCATCCATTCAGTACATAAACTATTATTGTACACAAACAGACAAAGATAGCTGAAAAAGTTACTTTTTTATTTAACCATTATATCATAAATAAACTACATTATAATTTTTTGCTGTATTTGTTTCATGTGTTAAATACAATTTAACGCTACAAATTAACAATATAGTTTTTATAATGAAGGTTTTAATAACAAAATATTTATTTAAAATTGTAGTCTGATGACATAACATCGCCATCTCGCTTTATTATGACATCATATTACCAACAATGTCATATTAAGCACAAGCATGTGATATCCCAAGCAGGATAGAAATTTCTTACATAGCTTTCTTTCATGGGATAGCTCTGTCCCATATACCTGAGGATGAGAGAAAATGTTTTCTCTCATCCTCAGGTATGTAGGACAGAGCTATCCCATGAATGAAAGCTATGTAAGAAATTGGGATATCACATGCACTCGTTTAACATGACGTTGTTGGTAATATATGACGTCATATTAATGTGAGATGGTGACGTGAGGTCATTAGACACATTTTAAAATTAACATTTTGTTATTAAAACCTTCATTATAAAAGCTATCTCGTTCATTTATAACAAACATGATAAATATAATAGGGTTGTTTATTTATGATAAAATGGTCAAATAAAAAAGTTACCTGTTCAGCAATCTTTGTCTATTCGTGTAAAATAATGGTTTATTTACCGAATGAATGAGAGAAAAAGACTCCATCATAAGCGGTCATGTGGCCTCAGATTACAGTTATCTTCCCATTTGGTTGTCCAAAATCCGGAAATTTGACCACGCAAGTAGTCTGCTGTTTGACTGTGATTATTTCATGGCAGACAGCTATGAAGTGGCAACTGTTTGACTGAAGTGACAGGGGATAGCATGTAGTTTGTAAACATGTGTAACTTGCTGACATTGAAGACTTGTTTGTGGTAATTCCGGCCCATGCAAAAGTAGTGCTTTTTTGTGTAAAATGGGTGTACTCTGGCCTGGTTTAGAGGGTGTGTCTGTTTAAAACAATATGCTGGGAGAAAGAGCTGGACAACAGGGGTTGTCCTTTTCAGGGTATGTGTCCCCCATGCAGGCAAAGGTACATACACAACTTCACGGGCCTGCTGATATTAATAAAAATGTTATAGCCACTAAGGCTATATAGAAACATATAGCGAAATTAATTGTGGTCTGAGGCCATGTGGGATAGAAAAAGTACACCCTCTGTGATGAAAAGTTCGACCATCGAGGGTGTACTTTTTATTCATCCCACATGACCACATACGATGGAGTCTTATATTTTTTTATCAATTTATGAAAGAAAAAAAATGAAAACAAATATTTCGCATGTCTTTTCTAGATCAACCCCGTTTTTGGCTGTTTGGCTACTGACTGGCATAAACCCTGACTGAGATGTCATTAACAAACATCTCTTTCCTTTCTCAAACTAGCTAAAGTTTAAATGTGCCGAGATGTCATTAAAGGAGGGGACAATTAAGGCATTTGGACTGGTATGCATATTCAACGATATATAATGCACATTATTGCTTAATATCAACAAGTATAATCGTATAGTTAATTAATAAAATGGTTAAATGTGACGGCTATTATATATAACGGGCGCAGCCATTTTGTACTATCCCAGTGAATACGCCCTCTGGCGAGCTGTTGGTTACGTAATACCTAACGTGTCACATCAGGAATTAGTCTTCGAACTGAAGAAACAAAACATACCTGATTTTTGCAGATGCATCGCAATGTTCTGTAATTATATACATCCTAGTAAGCCAGTACCAATTATATATTATTTTTCAATACAAAATAAACCACCATTGTCAAAGTGTTGAAATAACTGTATTATGTTTCATACATAAATTAACCCACGTACTGAAACAATAATCGGAGTGTTTTCTTGGTTAATTAGTCTTTTCTTTCCGTGGCCTTTCAGTGATTCCTGATTGGCAGGTGTATATTCAGACGGTCCCCAGACACTGTATCTAGACACACTAAAAAGACGTGCCTCTCTTATGAAGATCACAGGGTATTGTGTGATAACAGCACGGATACACCTCAAATCGTAATGGACATTACCAACCGCCCTGCTTTATTACTGTAAGTAATTCTGTAAAACCCTTGATTAAGTAGACTTTCCCATCTAAAATCACAAAACTGACCAATTACGTCGTCCCAAAGAAAAGAAAAGTATCACTTGGGTATCATGAGTGGTAGTTTTTGCTCGAATGTGCCCTACCAATAGGCCTAATAGTATGCATTTTTCTTTGGATTTTTTTAAAAAGAAAAATACTATAACTCCATAATGATTTCGTTCTGTTGATGTAACCTGAAATATATTTAGTTAAATAGTTTATTATACTATCAAGTCATTTATGTTGTTTTACAAGTCAGGTTGATGAAAGCGAAGAGCCTTGTCGTAAATTAGAGTGTTTGTTTACACTGTGCACAGAAAAGATGGATGGAGCTGACATCACTTCGCCCCAAGCTATACCACCGGACGTCACAAAAATGAAACAAAATGGCTGCCCCCAGTTAGCAGGAATAATCATGTTTTTTTATTAACTCTAAAATTACACGTTTTTCATTTGTTAGTGTCAATATGTGTTGGTGGTCCGGGTATGCATCTTTCCAACACATAAGGCTCTTGTTTGAGCTGACTCTACCTTTAAACAAACATCTCTTTCCTTTCTCAAACTAGCTAAAGTTTAAATGTGCCGAGATGTCATTAAACAAACATTCCTTTCCTTTTTCAAACTAGCTAAAGTTTAAATGTGCCGAGATGTCATTAAACAAACATTCCTTTCCTTTCTCAAACTAGCTAAAGTTTAAATGTGCCGAGATGTCATTAAACAAACATTCCTTTCCTTTTTCAAACTAGCTAAAGTTTAAGTGTGCCGAGATGTCATTAAACAAACATTCCTTTCCTTTCTCAAACTAGCTAAAGTTTAAATATGCCGAGATGTCATTAAACAAACATCTCTTTCCTTTCTCAATCTAGCTGTAGTTTAAATGTGCCGAGATGTCTTTAAACAAACATTCCTTTCCTTTCTCAAACTAGCTAAAGTTTAAATGTGCCGAGATGTCATTAAACAAACATTCCTTTCCTTTCTCAATCTAGGTAAAGTTTAAATGTGCCGAGATGTCATTAAACAAACATTCATTTCCTTTCTCAAACTAGCTAAAGTTTAAATGTGCCGAGATGTCATTAAACAAACATCTCTTTCCTTTCTCAAACTAGCTAAAGTTTAAATGTGCCGAGATGTCATTAAACAAACATTCCTTTCCTTTCTCAAACTAGCTAAAGTTTAAATGTGCCGAGATGTCATTAAACAAACATCTCTTTCCTTTCTCAAACTAGCTAAAGTTTAAATGTGCCGAGATGTCATTAAACAAACATCTCTTTCCTTTCTCAATCTAGCTGTAGTTTAAATGTGCCGAGATGTCATTAAACAAACATCTCTTTCCTTTCTCAAACTAGCTAAAGTTTAAATGTGCCGAGATGTCATTAAACAAACATTCCTTTCCTTTCTCAAACTAGCTAAAGTTTAAATGTGCCGAGATGTCATTAAACAAACATCTCTTTCCTTTCTCAAACTAGCTAAAGTTTAAATGTGCCGAGATGTCATTAAACAAACATCTCTTTCCTTTCTCAATCTAGCTGTAGTTTAAATGTGCCGAGATGTCATTAAACAAACATCTCTTTCCTTTCTCAAACTAGCTAAAGTTTAAATGTGCCGAGATGTCATTAAACAAACATTCCTTTCCTTTCTCAATCTAGCTAAAGTTTAAATGTGCCGAGATGTCATTAAACAAACATCTCTTTCCTTTCTCAAACTAGCTAAAGTTTAAATGTGCCGAGATGTCATTAAACAAACATCTCTTTCCTTTCTCAAACTAGCTAAAGTTTAAATGTGCCGAGATGTCATTAAACAAACATTCATTTCCTTTCTCAAACTAGCTAAAGTTTAAGTGTGCCGAGATGTCATTAAACAAACATTCATTTCCTTTCTCAAACTAGCTAAAGTTTAAGTGTGCCGAGATGTCATTAAACAAACATCTCTTTCCTTTCTCAAACTAGCTAAAGTTTAAATGCGCCGAGATGTCATTAAACAAACATTCCTTTCCTTTCTCAATCTAGCTGTAGTTTAAATGTGCCGAGATGTCATTAAACAAACATTCCTTTCCTTTCTCAATCTAGTTGTAGTTTAAATGTGCCGAGATGTCATTAAACAAACATCTCTTTCCTTTCTCAAACTAGCTAAAGTTTAAATGTGCCGAGATGTCATTAAACAAACATTCCTTTCCTTTCTCAAACTAGCTAAAGTTTAAATGTGCCGAGATGTCATTAAACAAACATCTCTTTCCTTTCTCAATCTAGCTAAAGTTTAAATGTGCCGAGATGTCATTAAACAAACATTCCTTTCCTTTTTTTCTCCTTACCAGTGGATTCTGTATATCGGCGACATCCTTCCTGACGTCCTTGATGGCCTGTGAGATGGTCTGCAACACGTCCGTCATCATCTTATGGTGCTGCTCCTGTGCATTCAGACGACCGATCCAGTCATCGCCGTGCTCATCCAGCTGGAGTTGGCGTTTAGAAAAGTCCGCAATTTTACTGTCCACCGATTGCACTAACTTGGCAAGGTTCTGTTGGTTCTTCACCAAATTCTTCATGGTTGGGTTAACCTGCAATCATTACATAAATCACCACTTCATGAACCATCTGGAATCATTACATCAGTCCTGTCTGTGGGATGGTGCATATAAAAGATCCCTTGCTGCTAATCGAAAAGAGTAGCCTATGAAGTGGTGACAGCGAGTTTCCTCTCTCAGTATCTGTGTGGTCCTTAACCCTATGTCTGACGCCATATAACCATAAATAAAATGTGTTGAGTGTGTCGTTAAATAAAAACCTTTCCTTCATTACATCATTCTCATTGTAGGGACCATATGTATTTATTACTTTAATCTTAACTGTAAGGACCATCTTAATTATTACTTAAAATCATAAGTGCCAGTGTTTGAAATAAGCAGTTGTCCGTTTGTCCTGACAAGTGAAAATCTGCTCGGACAAGCAAAACGTACCTCAGTGGTTGTCCAGTAGACAAGTAAAATGTTCAATGCAGTTTAATTTTTAGCAAAAATACAGTCCTTGTACTTGAATAAAACGAAACATTTAACAAGAGAAAATGTTACTGGACAAGTGGGTTTTGCAATGGACAAATGAAAAATATTCTGCTTATTTCTATCATTGAACTGTATGAAATTATTGCAAAGTAGAGATGGAAATTAGTTAGAATTTCATCATAGATCATCGGTTATAATCGGTTGGCACCAACCAATCAACTTTACACAATTGGTTAGAATTATGTGAACATAAAACGGATTTGAATTATAAGGACCATGCACCTATTGTCATGTTTACTGAGATCTAGACCCTACATTTTCCTTTTTGTACATGTGAAAACAAAATCCCACACCCAACATATTTACCCGAGTTCCATCGTCTCAATTAGAGGAACAATTGACATTTTCCCATAAAAATGATTATGTTTTTTTTTATAATCGATCATCACATTGGTAGAGACAAACTGATAAATTGTTTTATTGTAATCGATCACTGGACATCACTGTTACAAAGATTATAACTGTATGGACCACCTGTAATTATTATTTAAATCACAACTGTATGGACCATCTGTAATTATTATTTAAATCATAACTGTATGGACCATCCGTAATTATTATTTAAATCACAACTATGGACCATCTGTAATTATTATTTAAATCACAACTGTATGGACCATCTGTAATTATTATTTAAATCACAACTGTATGGACCACCTGTATTTATTATTTAAATCACAACTGTATGGACCATCTGTAATTATGAATAAAATCATAACTGTATGGACCATCTGTAATTATGAATAAAATCACAACTGTATGGACCATCTGTAATTATGAATAAAATCACAACTGTATGGACCACCTGTATTTATGAATAAAATCACAACTGTATGGACCATCTGTAATTATTATTTAAATCATAACTGTATGGACCATCTGTAATTATTATTTAAATCACAACTGTATGGACCATCTGTAATTATTAATAAAATCATAACTGTATGGACAGTCTGTAATTACAGACCACCTGCAATTATTGCTTAACTCATAACTGCATAGACCACCTGCAATTATTAATAAAATCATAACTGCGTGGACCACTTGCAATTATTCAGGCATGGAAATAAGAAGTGATATATGGCTGGCCGTTATTTTTTAAAAAACAGCAGGACAAAAGAAATATGGGCTGCTAAAAACATATAGGCTGCTAAAAATAAGATAGCACAGGATGAGGGGAGGGTTTGGAATAATGTGTGAAGAATTGTATTTTTGAGCATTACAGAAATAAAAATATAACAAAATCAATAGGTAAATAGTAGATGAGATAATCATACACACATTTGTCTCTTAAAACTTGAACTGAGAATTTTTGCGTAATTTTAACAGCTGAATTTCTATCTCACCTGACAGGTCTAAAACATAGAATCGACTGCTTTTTGCTTTTAGCAGGCCGCTATTTCCAGCCCCATTATTACATAAATCATAACTGCAAGGACAATATGTAGTCATTACATAAATCGTATCTGTAATTATTACATACATCCTAACTGTATGGACCACCCGTAATTATTAAATAAATCCTAACTGTATGGACCATCCATAATTATTAAATAAATCATAACTGTATGGACCACCTATAAATTATTACATAAATCCTAACTATGGACCACACGTAATTATTACATAAATACTAACTGTATGGACCACCCATAATTATTATATAAACCATAACTGTATGGACCATCTGTAAATATTACAGAAATCCTAACTGTATGGACCACCCATAATTATTAAATAAATCCCAACTGTATGGACCACTCATAATTATTATATAAATCATAACTGTATGGACCACCTGTAATTATTACATAAATAATTAACTGTATGGACATCTGTAAATATTACAGAAATCCCAACTGTATGGACCACCTGTAATTATTATTATATAAATCCTAACTGTATGGACCACCTGTAATTAAATAAATCCTAACAGTATGGACCACCCGTAATAATTACATAAATCCTAACTGTATGGACCATCTGTAAATATTACAGAAATCATAAAGTTATGGACCATCTGTCATTATTACAGAAATCATAAAGTTATGGACCATTTGGAATCATTACATAAAGCATAACTGCATGCACCATCATCATTTGTTATTTATCATCTGATGAAACAAATATAGCAATTTTATCAACGATCATCCTGTTATAATCAGTTTGTATCAACTGATCACCTTTTGATTATACGATTGGGAAGAATAAACATATAATAATAATTAAGAATTTAAAAAAGGATTTGAATTTTTAGGACCATGCACACATTTTCGTGTTCACTGGGATTGACTACAAATGTTGATAGATGATTACCTCTATTCTAGACATCAAATCTACCAGTAGTGTTCTTAAGTCTGTGATCCGTTTGCGAAACTCAGGGTTGGCCATCTGATCCTGACTGAGCTGCCTGGTCATGTGTTCGTTGGCCAGATTTAATGAGGTCAGTTCATTATCCATGTTCAATACCTTCTTGTCCACATTTGTCAGTGTATTAGCCATCTGGTTTTGAAAGGTACCAATTCTTTTGACATCTCCAGATAAAGACTGCATACTGTTGTGAACCATATTTACTTTCTCTAGTAATGCCTAGATAAAACACATAACCATGAATCATATTACATAATATTATCTAGTTACAGTCTTCTGTTGAAATTTACACACTTTTTACACACTACTCATATTTACATCACTACGTTACATTAGGTACAGGTGAAACTCCCCATTTACAACACCACAATTTACACTGTTCAGGTGAACCACCCCTTTATATATACATCACTATTTACATTATATACAGGTACACCCCCTCCAACCCCTTAAGTGTTGGATATACCCTGGCTGCAGCTAAATATTTACCTATACCAGGGACTCCCCTGGAGACATACTAACTACCCTCATGAAGGAATAAGTGGCTCATCAGTGTCAACCAAGGATAGGTGGCTGACTGCTTATACCCCTCCTGGCCTTTCAAGAATTGTTGTCGTGATGGCTGGTAAATGGGAGAGACTGATTTTTACTGAGCACGACACTTACCATATTTCCCCCATAAAATACAGGTTAAAAATGTGGGTGCGCATTATACATAACAATAGAAAAAAATATCTTTTAAAAATGTCCAGCGACCACCCATAATAAATCATTGATCGGTCATTTACGGTACTTTAATGGTTATTGACAATGTTCATTACAATGAAATGCCAAAACCCTTTTAAAAAACGCTTTTCTCTTGTGATGGTTGTAATAAATGTAAAATAAATGTACAAAAACATCCATACCTCGCCAATAAATGCACTAAAAGGACCATAAATATTTTTAATTTCCATGAGATTTAATTTGGCCATTTCCATCAAACCAGAAATATACGACACTACTATAAAATTAGAAATCTCACACATTCATGTTAGGCACGAGAACCAAATGTAATATGCAATATTTTTGTTTTCATTTATTTATTAGTCAGTTACAGTGTATGGGTATATACTTTTGTCTTGATTTATGCATGTGTGATATGTAAGTACGCAAGTACTAGCCTACGTTTGTGTGACATGTACGTCTATGTACGCAAGTACTTAAGTTTTCTTCCTTGAATATACCGCTGCTTTCGCTTTTAGTTATAATTTTGGTGACGGGGGAAAACGGTACATCTTGCATTCACCATCGGGTTTGTGGTTTAATAGAACGGTGCACATTATATGGTGGTTCATGTTATTTTTCTTGGAATAAACGTTCAAAGTAGGGGATGCGCATTATACACTGGTGCGCATAATACATGGGGAAAATACAGTATATAGTGCTATCAGTCGACATGTTTAGAGTTAGCTCCCTTTGTTATAACATGTGCGCATAACTTTATGGAGATCCTCCTCAAGTTACCCTAACTTAAAAATATTTTTTTACTGTCATTAAATGAGATTATTTGGTATTGCAAGAAATCTGTACTATTTTAGGGTTTACTAGTCCATGGTCTTTAACTTTGTCTGACTCAAGCTTCAGACTGTTTCAAATACTGCTTTCTTTCTTTTGTGAGTTACAATTTGTTTTGCTTAACGACACCACTTGAGCACATTGATTTATTATTCATTGGCTATTGGATGTATAATATAATTTTGACGTATAATAGTCTTAGAGACACACTACATGTTTCCATTAGTGGCAAGGGATCTTTTATATGTACCATCCCACAGACAGGATAGCACATACCACGACCTTTGATATACCAGTTGTGATATACTGGCTGAAACGAGAAATAGCCCAATGGGCCCACCGATGGGAATCGATATTAGACTGACCGCGCATCAAACGAGCACTTTACCACCTCTCTTTTATAAGTTGTGCATGTGATTAATGTGAGAAGAGTCAAGCTGTAGCAGAGTTGCTAATTTAGTCTTAACTCTTTCTATCTGCAATACAAAATCAAAAATTAACTTTTGAAAAAAGTAAAGAAAAGGCATATTTGTTTAACTCTTTCCCTCCCATTCTCGACTGCAGTTGAGACGCGACCGGTCTTTGTAAACTCAGCTGTCAACATTCACAGAAGTTATCTATCTTAATTCTGTGAATGCTAGAACATAGTAGAATGAAAATCGAACATGTTGAGTTATTTTGTTGACTGGTATTTGTATTTAAGTTGTTATTGCAATATTGAAAAGAAAGAAAAAAAACCCGGTCTAAATTTGTGTAAACATTATTGATGACATAACGTGCACATGGATTCGATTTCTCGCTATTTGTATAATAATTTCTTTTAAAACATGTTGGACATTATTATTTAATGAAAACTGAAGATTTGTAAAGGACGTATTCGCCGAAAATAACTGATAATACAGACTTTGAAGCAGATGATGGATGATAGATTACTTGTCGTCGATTGAAAGTGAAAATAAACTGTCATAAACAATGATGTCATGGATTTAAAAAAAAAATAATACCTAAAAAAATCAATAAGTACTTCTGTAAATTTTATTTTGTTAATTAGACTCACTAATATGTCCTCTAAACTATGACACACATCAAACTAGTGTTAAATTAGTTTTTTGTTTTTACAATTTGAGGTTGAATAATGTAGATTCAAAATTGCATATTTCATGTTGGAAAGCTGGGTGGATAAGAGTTAAAGACAACTCCACTAAATCTAAACTATGGCTATTTAATGTCCAACAAAAAATTTGAGACCAAAAGATGCTTTGCTGCAATTTTGCATAGTAGCCTATGTTATTTTGACACTCAGGTCTCACTACACAGATCACTTCCGGGTGAGTTCATTCATCACAGTCCACTATAGTTCTTAATTGTGACATATGTTGTGGTTCACATATTCACTTCTAGGAATTGGGGAAGAATTAAAACAATATGTATGTTTAATGGTAGGCCTTCTGGCTGTATTTTGCCCATGTTATTTTGTAATATTGTGCATTGACCTTTTGGGACATGGGTGTATCGCGCAAGAGACAGCCCGAGTGAATCGGTTAATAAACCACTTGTTCAGACCAGTACGATTTTACCCACATTTTGTCCAGACAGAAATCTTGAAAAAAACATTACAATGACACAGATTCCACATACTAGATGATAACCATGTCAGCTATATCGACTTTGCTGAGATCGCATAGGGCAAAAAGCATGTACCGGTAATGAACTAGCATGTACCGGTAATTTTTTGCCGGCTGCCATTTTGACTTTTTATGGAATATTCTCCAAGAGGGGTGAAAGGATATGACTTAATCTAACAACATCATAAAATTATATAAATGATATCATATCATGGTATTATATGATATAAAAGCAAATGTGATGACGTAATATTAGTATTTGTTTGTTTAAAGATACCACTAGAGATCATAGAGATAATTATGTCACATACTTTGGAGGCTTTTACCCATCTTGAAGAGTATTCCATAAAAAAGCAAAATGGCAGATGGCAGAAAACTGCATATATTTTGCCCTATGCTATCTCAGCGAAGTTGATACTGGTGACATTGTTACAGTCTCATATGTGGAATCTGTGTCACTGTAATGGTTTTTTCACAACTTGTGTTTGGATAAAATTTGGGAAAATGTAACAGTAATTAAAGGTAGGAGAGTAATTTATCGTAGTTGTTAACAATTTGATTTGGACTTTAATAAGGCTGTAGATTCACTCACAGAGCACACAGAGAAAGAGACAACTATATAAATAAAAAAACTACCCTCATCACACACATTTTTTAATCATAATTTTCTGAAATTATTCAATAATATTAGACTCAAAATTAATTTACCTTTTTAAGTTCAGCTCTTTCAGCAGCACTTAAAAGTTTCTTCTGGTCACTTCTGTCTGTTTCTGTGACTCTGAGGAATGATACTGGAAAAAATCGCAAGAATGAGCAGATGAAAAGATTGAGAATTTGTCTTCACACAAATGCTCTTATACAGTATGAGGAAACAGCAAGTCTTCTCACTTGTATGCCATAGTTTTGCTTATATATAGTTTAAGATTTTTATAAAAATTATTAATTATGAATGAAGGTGGGGGTGGGGGGTGGGTGGAGGGCAGGGCGGAGGCAATACAGTAATTATTATTTTATGCCAAGTGACTCTGAGATGGGCCTGCCCCACTTTTCCCCCACAAATATATATATATATATTAAAAAAAACCCAGATCAGGTTTATTCGGTTTTGTCAGGTAACAACACTGTACCTACTTTTAGGATGCCTCCCGATCATGAAGCACATCTGACTATCAACGTCAAAGAAGTAATTGACACAATGAATGCGGGTTTCTTCTTCACAGGTCTTGTAGCAAATGCTACGAGATGCCCTCGGTCGCCACATGTATGAGATATAATTTACAGTGGTCACTGTCCCGGGAATACTGTCGACAACCTTTCGGGGAAAGTCATCAAAGCCTCCAGTAAACAGAATTGGGTTCGTTTCTAAAAGAAAAAACCCAGAAAGAAAAAAATAATATATATATACATGTGTATTATTATCAATTATTGCCCGCCATTGAGGGCCAACAGCCGAGGTCAATATCAATTTCTTCGGTCCATAAAACATGATACTGCCCTAAACGTGGTCAATAATTGTTTTATTACATAATTTCATCCATAAGACTCGTACATTCCTGCTTTGTTTATCAGAATCGAAATACGCCAACGCTTATAATTTCACTATTTACGGAAGGTCATGTGAATGTTTTTGACCAATAAGAATACAGATATATTTTCATTATGTAATAATAAAAAATAATGTTTAACAACACCAGTAGAAAATACTGACGGTCACCTATTGGATGTCTAATTCTTTTCCTAATTCTGACAGCCATCTGGTACTGGAAAATATCGCAAGAACGAGCAGATGAAAAGATTGAGAATTTGTCTATCCACAAATGCACTTACGGTACACAGTATGAAGAAACAGCAAGTCTTACCACTTTTACTCTCGGTGAAGTTCATCCAATAATGTATGTTTATTACTAAAAGTACTGTAAAATACTTTATTTTCATGTGGAAGTTATTTTCGCATTTTTCACAAGTGAAGAAATTTTTTGAAAATAAATCCCAAGTGAAAATAAAGGTTGACAAAAATTGGACAAAAAAAATTCAATGTACTCTCGTTCAACCAAATCCTGTTAGTTTCCGCTGTATGAGACTATAATGCAATGCTCGCCGTCTGTTACAGAACATGCTAAGAATAATACTTAAACCATTATATCAAGAAAATGACCTTCAAGTACATATATGATAATAAAACAATACTAACATTAACTCTAATAATGTATGGGTTTCCTTCGCAAGTCATGGCAATTAGTTCAGACAAAAACGTGTTAAAATGACGGAAGTAAACATGCATTATCACAGAATATAAAAAATATGGAAGTGAAAAAATCCGGTTTGGGTTAATTATTTATTGATAATGTTCAAAGATAAATAACATGAATACGTTTTATTTCCAACAATCGCTCAAATGTTTTTAATCGTCACAAGGACCTGCCAGTTTAAAACCTGTACGTATTAAAGCTTTCTTTCCTTTCATTGCATCGTGCACCTGAATAAGCCACTGGGCATGGAGGTGTTTGATTGTACTCAGACGCAAATCAACCTGCACTTTTTCCACAGAGGATTCTGAACCGATATCCTCCTGCTGTTCCATCCGAGACACTATTTTACCAGAAAACCACTCCTGGAAAGACTTTTTTAGTTCCAATTTATAATTTTTGTTAAAAGTTAAATCCAGTGGCTATCAAAACAAGGATTCCCGGTCTTCGTTTTTTTATGATTTGTTTTTTTCATCAAAACTTCATTTTATATTATTGGGTTTAGGGGTTAAATAAATGCTTGCGAATTTACTCATTTTCATTAAATTGCAAAAAATTTATCCTGCGAAAGTAAAGTATTTTACAGTAGATACTAGCCCCACTTTTTCCCCACAGATATATATAAAAAACCCAAAGATCAGGTTTATTCGGTTTTGTCAGGTGACAACACTGTACCTCTTTTAGGATGATTCCCGATCATGAAGCACATCCGACTATCAACGTCATAGAAGTAATTGACACAATGAATGCGGGTTTCTTCTTTACAGGTCTTGTAGCAAATGCTCTGAGATGATCTCGGTCGCCACATGTATGAGATATAATTTAAAGTGGTCACTGTGCCGGGAATACTGACGACGACCTTTTGGGGAAAGTCATCAAAGTCTCCAGTAAACAGAGTTGGGTTCGTTTCTAAAAAAAAAAAAACACAACCCCACAGAAATAAATAAATAAATAAAATAAGTTTGTAGAAAATACTAACGGTTAACTATTGGATGTCTAGCTTTTCCCAATTCTGACAGCCATTAAAGGGAACCTGCTACATTTATTCATTAGCAGCAATTAAAGGTATGTTTTATATCAACTTTCCACCCAACAAAATTCAAGATGCATTCAGCGAAAACTGTTTCAGACCAATCTTTAACAGCTTTTTAACTTATTATCAGGTATTTACTGTTTAATTATTTGTATTAAATTAATTATCTGAATTTCAAAGACTGCTTTCCCATGGAAAGGATAGCACATACCACAGTCTCTGGTATGCCAGTGATGATAGGAGTAGAACCTATAACCCTTCCCACAGAGAACGCTTTATTCATACTATGGAATTTACTACAAGTTATGTATTTCAGAGTTGATTGTTTTCTAAATTGCACACAAAAATATATATTTTTTTTTTTTGTGAGTTCAAAAACACTTTTATTTTTCTTCTTACATGAAACCAAACTGAAATTATTTACAAAAAACATTTTTGTAAGAGGATGGGACTAACTATAACTGGTCCGGGAGTATATTCACTGAGCTAAATTAGAAAATGCTGAGGTCGTAAGCCATGGAAACATTTATTAGATATATATATATTTTAAAAAACCCAAAACCCCAAAAAGGATTCTGTTTTACTGGGTAATGTCAAAAAATATTTAACTTTTCATGTTAGTATATACAATTATAACCTGGACTGAGTTCAGCCAGACCAAGCAGAAAAATGTTTGCTAGACTGGTTTATGTGTTTCAATTTAAACCAAATGACCATATCAGCAACCAGTCAAATAATTAACCAACATTATAAATTTGAGTTATTCACTTCAAATATCTTTGTATTAAATGACTACACCCGCCCTCCCAACAAACATACAATACAAAAACAACAACAACAACAACAACAAAATTATTCTACCTCTTTTGACTCTTTTCACTGCCTTGGTGTGTTTCAAATTCTGCTGCAAAAAAGAAAAACATAACCCAGAACAGTCCTACTACCGGTACATAGTCATTTGTATGTACTACTAAATATAATAATCTTTAAAACAGCAAGATGCCTTTTCTTACATGGGCTATGCTAGAAATGACAACATACAGAAACATCTAACTAACGGTAATTTATTTCTGGGTTCCTGGTTTTTATATTGAAACAATAAGGCCAAGTTATGGATGGAGGGATGATAGGAAGAATGGGTGAGGATGGATGACAGGCTAGTTAGATGGATGGATGGATGGATGGATGGATGGATGGATGATAGGAAGAATGGGTGAGGATGGATGACAGGCTAGTTAGATGGATGGATGGATGGATGATAGGAAGAATGGGTGAGGATGGATGACAGGCTAGTTAGATGGATGGATGGATGGATGGATGGATGGATGGATGGATGATAGGAAGAATGGGTGAGGATGGATGACAGGCTAGTTAGATGGATGGATGGATGGATGGATGGATGGATGGATGGATGATAGGAAGAATGGGTGAGGATGGATGACAGGCTAGTTAGATGGATGGATGGATGGATGGATGGATGGATGATAGGAAGAATGGGTGAGGATGGATGACAGGCTAGTTAGATGGATGGATGGATGATAGGAAGAATGGGTGAGGATGGATGACAGGCTAGTTAGATGGATCGATGAATAGCTGGATGATAGCAAGGTTGGATGACTGGCTAGATGGATAGATGGATGGATGGGTGGATGGATGGTTGGTTTGGTTAAATAGATGGATGGATGAACAGACCAATGGTAGGATGGCTGACTGGATGGTTGAAAGGATGGATGGATGGACAAAATCATATTTTGTTTTTAAAAATGAAAATATTGGCAGTCAGTCACAGAAAACACAAACTACTCTTTCACATCAACATTACTGACTACTGACAACCCAAGCAGAATCAAATATATCCAATTTCATACAAAACAATCAAGATATTCAAAAAATTTCCTTGCATAAATAAAACTATAAACCTTATCTACGACATACAAACTAAATATACCTGTTTTTGTTGTTGATCTGCCTGATGGTCGGGGTTTTTGACTGGCTCTGTAAAATATTGGCACAAAACAACCAGATAATGTAGTGATATAGTGAGATGAATGGTAGATTGAATTCAATACTTCTATTCTTGTGTATACAGTGAAACCTCTCAATACTGGACCCTCTGTAAACTGGAATACCCTCAAAACTAGACATTTTATCAGAGAGTCCCTCTTTAAGAACCAGTACATACGTCCTCTTTATACCGGTACCGGTAATCATGACCCTTTTTGTAATTTCCTTGAGACTAAAAATGCCTGTATCTTTCTTTATTTTTTAACCATAGATGGACATATAGGATGCCATGGGCTGGTATGCATAAATCTCAGCTGAAGATTCACATATAACTCTGGTCTGCTACCTTAAATTTTTTTATAAATCACAATTTGTGGATAATAAATAAATGATCACATCTGCATAAGTGACATTCAAAATTTAAGGAACTTGTTCAGGAATTATTTAATTATACCATTCACTTTCGCTTGGGGAATAAAATAACTCCCAAACTCATTCCACAAATTACGTATGGCACTCCCGCTCATTCAGTGATTTACATTTATTACCCATATGGGCAGAAAGATTTTGCTAGCTTTCCCTGGTAGTATATATGGCAATAATATGTTTATTCTCATTCTGTAGACAAGTATCAGAATAACCAAGTTACACACCAAACGGACATAGTGGAAAATGTACTGAGCTGTCATTAAACAAACATTATTTTCTTTCTACAATATCAATCAGCTTACAGCCAAGCAGTGTTCGAGATTAACGGTATCCCGATATCCCGGGGATACCAGAATTCAATTTTGGATACCAGACTTCAAGAACCCAGTATCCCACCAGGATACCATATAATACTAAATTCTCAGGTGGGATACCAGATTTTGAAATGTTAATATCCAACTGGGATACTGCCCCAAAAATTTAATCTCGAACACTGCCAAGTGTTTATTTTGAGTGACCTCTTGAGGTGCTTGCGTTGCACAATCGAACCACCTCGTTGGATCCATTCACCTGATTGGGTTTTTTCTCATTCCATCCAGTGGTCAAAGACCACGGTATGTGCTTTCCTGTCTTTGGGAACTGCATATAAAAGATCCCTTGATGCATTAGAAAAATATAGCGTGCTTCCTCTGATGACTGTGTGTCAGAATTACCAAATGTTTGACATCCAATTAGCTGATGATTAATTAATCAATGTGCTCTAGTGGTGTTGTTAAACAAAAACAAACTTTAATTTCTCACAGTGCAATTCAGGTTAGACACAGTCATTACTACGTACCTTCAAAAATGTGTCCTATCATGATGTACTTGGGACCATATGCATCAAAGTAAAATATAGTAGACATGTTGTCAATAAAAAAAGGTACTTATTTGTTCTCTTCAATGAAATGTTTATTAAATGTACACAAAAGGAAATTTTAAAGGGACAGACCCTAGTTTTTAAACACTACAGCATATTTTTCACTATTAGTCATTTATGATCACTGAAATGAAACGTTACTTACATTTTATTGTTTAGATTATCCATTTCCATAGAACCGAAGTGTTTCTGGTCATCCCTTTGTTTCTAATATATCACAAAATGCATTTTTCATATTTTTAAAAATGCACGTGCATCTGAGAAGTAGTGGTTATTGATTTGAGTTTTAGTCTATTTTTAAAGGATATTTTCCGGTTTTAAAGTCACATACTCTTGTTTCACTCTGTTGTAACTTTATCCAAGTGTGTTACAAGTTTGTAGATTAACTAAAGTTAGTGTCTATTTTTACGAGTTGAAACTAGGGTCTGTGCCTCTAAATATTAAACCCTTTAAAAGTCCTTAAATTAACATACCTCTTTGGGGGCCTTTTATAGAAGTTGGTTTAATGCCTTCAAAATCTTCCTGTGAAAAAAGCAAAAAACTAAATTCTCCACTGTAGTCATGTGTATGTATATGCATCTGATAAACAACGATAATCCACATGAGATATTTTTTTCCAGAAATCTGACAATTTCCATCAAAATGAAAAGTTTCTAATCCTTTATTATGCATTGTAGAATAAACAAATTATAATAAGTAAAAATCATCAGCTGTGACTAATTAAATCCGAATTGAGGAAAAAATATTAAGACCACAGTCAATGTTCACAAAAACACATAATTGCCATTCTGATCACAGGGAAAATTACTTTGGTGCCAAATGAATGGTCTTCCGCGGAAATTGCCAATGTGATAAAAATAAAACAAAGATGTTTTCATTCCTCGAATACATTATAACTTTTATTTTGTATATAAACTAAACTAAAAGGGCACTGGTATAGGATTTTATAGAGAATGTAAAAAATATATATACATGCTTAAATTATATAGCTGTTAAGCTTTTGAAGTCTGGAATAACCAAATGGTTTTCATCAATAATAATGTTTTCACATATAGTTGACTTTATTTACTGATTGACCCGTCCTCTTCCCATGATAGATTCTAGACTTGAAAAGTCAGCAAATACACAGCCTTAGGTACAATGGATTACTCAATAACTGGTAATTTTGGTGCATTTCAAGGGTATGTGGAACAGCCTCGAAAATTATTTGAGAACACAAACATTTCCGGTTATACAGTATATAATTCACTGCCCTTGTTGGACCTGTTAGAGTATCCCATGCCAAGCAGTGCCCCATGACTGGTATATAAAAAGCTGCAGTATGTCTTTCTATCCATGGAAAAATACATACAGAGATTGTTATACGAGCTTGTGTGTCGTACTGATTTTACGAAACGAGTGTCAGGATTTTTGTATTGCCCAAGCGAGAGTGAGGGTAATACATTAATCCTGACACGAGTTTTGTAAAATCAGTACGACTCACACGCAAGTGTAATAATTTCTTTATTATCCATATTATTATTGTTGTTTTCTTTATGAATAACAAGACCAACTCATCATGTTTTAGCCACAACTAGAAGGCGACGACAAAATGACATCATATTTCAAATGCACAGGCTGAGCAAGGAATGGAGAAGCAACGTCATATTATGACGTCGCTTCTCAAAATTAAGTCATTACACTTGTTATTACACGTGTGCTTCGTACGATTATTATTAACTTGGTTATGTTGAACCATATGGATAACAAATGTAATTACAACAGGATTCTTATCCTGCTATCTAGAACTTAGTGTTCAAATATAACAATATGTTGTCCAAGCTTTGAATTTGTTGATTTTTTCAAGGATTAAAGTAATATAGATCTTTTAGTATTCCGTCTAATAATTTTACACTTCTGAATTTGGCAGAGATTATTTCAGGATAAGCCACAACTGTTGCATGGGTGCAACCTTTAATGGGGGTGGGGGTGGGGACTATTAATATATTTGATTGGAACTAATAGTATTCTAGGCTACTAGTCTGCCAGACCAGTGGAGATACTCTTAAATTTCTAACCCTGCCTTACCTGCGTCATACGGCAGTAAATGTGTAAAGTCGGCAGCGACAATAAATAGAGAATCAGAAAACACATCCTGGAAACAAACAGAATGTGATTATAGTACCAAAACCACTGATGATTGCAATTCATAAAGCAAAATGTGTCACAAATAGAATGTTTGTCAAATTTTAAAGGATAAATTTTAAAAGTATTTTTAATAGACATACACTTACAATTCATAAATGTACCTAAATGCAAAGTTAAAATAAACAATCCATCTAATTAAAATTAGCTCCACTATTACATGTGGATCTAACAGCTTGACCTTTCAATCGACCAATTAAAACCTTACTTGCAAAATCATGCCAGTGATTTGAAACAAATTTGAAAACATTTGGGATTATGCCGAGGGTATACGAAATGATTTGGGTGAATTACGAAGTATGCCGGAAACTAATTTCAATATAAAATTCATTTTAAGACGAAAAAAACAAAAACAAAACTATGATGATATACTAGCCATAAAATCTGTTTATACTAGTATACAATCCAGAGTTTATTACTCGCCTGATATTTTTAGAATTTGTATGCTCCCGAATAACGCTATAAAAGCAGGCATCGAAATAAGTCGAGAACGGTCGTTCAGGTTACCGGGAGGTTACCACATGTTAGAGAAGTCGAGAACGGTGTTTCGTTCTCAACAAAAATTTCAACGGTAGTTTCGTTTCTGAACGTAAACCGGGCAATGCATTCAGGACTTCTGCGTTTCATTATCTCGTCAGGAATTGCATCGATGTTCGCGCGCAAGTCACTCCGCATTTAAGCAGCATCCACTAGATGAATTTACGTCTGCGTTTTGTTTTCTCGTACAAAATTGCATCGATGTTCGTGCGCACTTGTGGAATTGCAAAGCAAATTTTGGCAATCCGCGTTTAAGCAGCGCCCACTAGATAAATTTATTTCCGGATTTCGTTTCTCGTACTGATGTTCGTGCGCACCGTTACAATTTCAGAACGACCGCGTAGTAGTAACAGGAATTCAATTCTAACTTTCATATAGTTGTGGAAACCTATAGGTTACCAGGTTATATTTTGTGGTAACCTGTAAATGGGTTACCAGACACAATGCTTATTTCGATGCCTGTAAAAGGCGAAATGTAATTGGTCGATATTTAAATTGTTATTTATAGATGAAATGTCACCTGGACATGGGGAGTCTAAGCAATGCTGTTAGATCCACTTGGTAGACCAGTAGAGCTAATTTTAATCAGATTGATAAACAATGTATGTAGTGAATTTTAATTAAAGTATTCAATAATCACAGTTGTAATAATATTACATGTAATAAAAAGAAACGAAAAACATGTCATCTGTGGAAAACTCCATGAACTGCAAAAACTGTTAAATAGTTTAATCCACCATTTTATTTTAAATATATTTTTTTTCCATATTCTAACATGAAAATGAAGTAAATTAACAATACATACGGGTATGCATGTTTTGTTAAAAATTCACTTTAACTTTACAGACGTTAGACATGATTTTTATACTGCCTAGCCAAAATTACAACTTATAATATTAAGAGCAGTTAGGAAGAGGCAAATTTTATATACGAGTATATACCACCAACAAAGTAACATTTTATTTCATCCAAATATACATAGGCCTAGAAAAAAACTAGGCCGACCCAAGTGAATTAAAATAATTACCAGTATGGTCTCTACCCCCTACCCCTATGATGATAAATTTTGGAACAGCCCTGAGACATTGATCAGGTTTTGCTTTGAATCACTGAAGCCTTCTTCAATTTGTAATAAGCTCTGTGATATAAAATAAGACCAGAGTCAAGAGATTTTAAATCATCCTACCTCTTTTTGGTCAGACAGGATAAAATGCCTCGATGTCTGCCAGATGACTCTGTAAAAAACAACACACCCTTGTAAGCCATACAGCTGGCTGCATTTGCATCAGTTCATTAAACCTAAACCTAATTCTCAAAACTACAAAATGTTATAGTTCTTTTTTGGCCATTACATGCTGAAGAATAATTCCAAACTATTTTTCACATGGTTTAAAATATAGATGGTTACATACCATAATTATATCAACTATGGCACTCTTGTAATAGTCTCACTACACAGATGTCATCTGCCATTGAAACCCATGTTAAACTGCCCAACTTCAAACAAAGATTGCCAATAGAATGGGTTCTCATTGGCACTAACAACATACACCATTGCGAACATACATTATATAAGCATTTATTTTCACTCCAAAATTGGGATCCGTCTTAGGTTTTTGCTATATGGCCGCATCTGGCTGTAGTATCGGTCCGAACAGGTGGTTCATTAACCGATTCACTCCGGCTGTCTCTTGCGCTATACGCTCATGTCCCAATAGGTGATGCACAATATTACGAAATAACATGGGCAAAATACAGCCAGCAGGCTTACCATTAAATATACATATTGTTTTAATTCTTCACCATTTCCTAGAAGTGAATATGTGAAACATAACATGTGTCACAATTAGGAACTATAGTGGACCGTGATCAATGAACATTCACCCGGAAGTGATCTGTGTAGTGAGACCTAACATCACTATAATCTAAAACACTGTCTAATAGTTTGTCTTTATTGTTTCAGTATTTTAAGATATAATCAATTGTTTTAAAATTTGTATATAACTATTTACTATAAGTGTACATGTATGTTATGGTGGCTTTTTAATTACCCAGTAACTTAACTCAAATGTAATCAACAATAGTTGTTTAATACCGTAACTGGTAGTGTTGTGGCAGTAGTAGTAGTAGTAATGGCAGAAGTGTGCCATAACAGTATTAGTGTATTGTTACCATACATATAATGTGGGAAAATATGATATAATTTACCGGCCTCAGTTGTGTCATGGTTAAGCCATCAAACATAAGGCTGGTAGGTACTGGTTTCACAGCCCAGTACCGGCTCCCACCTAGAGCAAGTGTTAACGACTCAATGGGTAGGTGTAAGACCACTACACCCTCTTCTTTCTCACTAACCATTAACAACAAACCCACTGCCCTGGACAGCGTGGGTGTCGATCGGTGGGGGATGTGTCCCCCTCACTTTTCAACGCTGGGGGACAATCTATATAAATGCCCCCCCCCCCCCTTGTTTAGCACACACACCAAAACCCCCCCCCCCCCCCCCCCCCCCACACTTTTAAGATAGCTGAGGTGTGTGCCCAGGATAGTGTGTTTGAACCTTAATTGAATATAAACATGAAAATAAGTTGAAATGAAAGAAAGAAGAAGTTTAATACAATCAGAAATGTGCCAACGTTTCTTTGAAATATAAAATAAATTCAAAATCTTAAGCCAAACACAATGCAACAAATATATAGGTTAATTGTTGAATTAGCTTTATGGCCAATTAAATATGAAATAAAGTCACCAAATTCAACTTGAATTCTTATTTAGCAATTTAACTATCAACAGTTTAAAACCCACTTTATATCTGAAAAGTTTAGCAGATTAATTTTAATTGTGGTGGAAAGGTACAGCACGTTAATTTGTATTGCCCATCAATCAAGCCATAAATATTGTATATGGTGGCTCTACAACAATTTTCCATTTTCTTCATTCCATACCTTTGATGATATATGTATCATCTGACATATCGAGCACAATGTCAAGTTTGTCATTGGAGGAATCAGAATCTTCATTCTGAAAGTCAAAGATATGTTATGTCAATTCTGTTGATTTAATTCATAATGCAAAATGTGTAAACAAATTTGTCTTATCTAGATAAATATTTAATTTATAAACCATTCAATACAGTTTTAAAATGTGTGTGCCAGTGCGAATAATTTTTACATGCTCATATACCACTAGAGTTTCGAGCATGTCCGTCCTGGGGCCTGTATCTGGATAGCCAGAGTCTTGTCCCGGGACAGAAAAAAATATGTACACGCTATTTCCATACCATAAATGACTTTATCTTGAAGATCTAATATAAAGGAGAGGGTGGGGATTTCAGTTTATAGAGCGGTCGCCTGAGGTGCATGGATCGAAGGATAGAATTCACTAAGCGAACTCATTCAATCTAATTAAAATTAGCTCCACTATTACACATGTGGATCTAACAGCAGCCCGTTGGAGCTCATGTCCAGTTAACTTTTCATTCGACCAATCAAAACCTTACTTGCAAAATCATGCCAGTGATTTGAGTGCGAGTGCGAATAATTTTTACATGCTCATATACCACTAGAGTTTCGAGCATGTCCGTCCCGGGGCCTGTCTCTGGATAGCCAGAGGCTTGTCCCGGACAGAAAAAAGATTAAGCGGACAATTTTGAAATTTACATCCAAAAATTAAATAGTGGGCCTTTAAAATTTTGATGCGCATCTCTAATATAATTAATAAAGAAAATTCTACTAATTAAATTTGGTCGTTAGATTAGATCGGGTGGTCAAAAAGAAATTAGATAAGATGGGTGGCCTGACTCGGGATGTACATGTAGAGTTGAATAATGGGCAGAATTTAGAAAATAGCAATTAGTAAAAAAGTTAATAGAACTTCCAACGATGCCCACCCTCGGATATCCTTGTTCAAGATTATGCTATTGCAAAATTAAAGTATACAATAGGAAGATGATTTTATTTATCGTCAACATCCCTAACTGCGTTATGCTTCAAATTCCGTTCACTGTGTTTTCTCGTGCACGGTTCGCGCAATCAACATCCAAACTATTGCCATCGGCATTTAGTTCATTTATGAGGTTTTTCTTCACAGTTCAGGAACATTTTCATAAACAATAAAGTTCAGAAAAGTAAGTATCTAAATACAAAACTTTACAAACCCCTAAAACCATTAATTTTACTAAATCGTTTTTGTTTATTCCTTAAAATTACCGATATGGGGTCCACATGACTTGTAGAAATTGACTTAAAATGGAGAAAGATGAATTAACCATCGGTGCGTGTCACATGACCTCACATGTGCCAGATCAACAAGGCCAAAGCATTTAATTTTTACGCTTTTTAAGACCCCTGTTGTTGAATTTGTTTTCAGTTATTACATTCGATCTGCATTTTTGTGCCTCTGTTGTAGTGATTCATAATCCATTCATAATAATTGTAAATAATTTTGAGTGTATAAATTGTGTTAATTATGAATCAAGTCATTAAAAAATTATCTTTTACTAACTATTCACTGGTATAAACGTAATGCCTATCAGTATTGACATCAAGTTTAGCGATGTGTGTTGATAAAACGCGGACCGGACCAGAACGCTTGCCAAAATTGAATTTTTCCGTTAAAAAAAATATTTAACTAAGTGTTCGTCAACTGTGCATAGTTAAGAAACATATATTTTTTCATGTAGTGACCTTAAAAATGGAAAATGACGAACCGCAAATGCGTGTTACGCATACTTTTTGCAAACACATGTGCCTGAACGCAGAAACGTCACTCTTTCCTATTTACCGGAGGGTGTTTCACTTTTGTTTACTAGAATGGATTTGTTTTACATCCACATTGTTGATTTTTTTTACGTTAATTGATTGCAATCTATTTTATTTCACGTATCGTAGCTGAAAAATGTAAAATAATATTTCCGTATATATCGTATTCGTGTTTTTGTCATTAGGTGAACACAGTTTGGGACGTCAATGGTATATTTTTACGGGGGGGGGGGGGGGGGGGGGGAGGAATGAAGAGGGTCACCTACCCACTTATTTTGAGCTTAATAGGGCCAAGACCCTTCATATTCAGTAACTGTTTTGGAAATAACAAAAAAACACCACCATTTTTGTATGTAATTTAGAAAATAGTAAATTCCCTGTGGGCAATGCCGGATTTATAAGTAGGCAAAGGGGGCAATTGCCCCGGGTCCCCAAAGACTAATAAAGGCTTTCTTTATTAAAAAATGTAATAATTATAAAATTAGTTTATTTTTATTTTTATTTGTCCTGTAAATTAATTTCTATGTTGAGAGGTTCCCGAACCTGATGTGCCCCCGCCCCCCCCCCCCCCCCCCCCCCCCCCTCAGGTCTAAATCCGGCCCTGCCAGCGCCCTCAATAGTTTAAGAAGTAGCAGGCTACAACAGTGATGATAGCGGGGGCAAAGCGGGGGGGGGGGGGGGGGGGGGGTCTGGGGGCCCTCAATCACGTGTAACGACGAACCAACCACATCACCCGAAACGGTAACGCTGCTTGATAAAAATTTCGATGTGAACTAATCGCGTTTCAAGACAAATAAACAACTATTTTGGCACCTTGTTTGGATCCCTTTTGTAGGAGACTTTATTAAAGAAGAGAAAGCACTTTTTTTTTTACCATCAACAAAAAGTAGGCGGCGGCAAAAGCTGTTTCAGGCGGCGATTTGCCGCCGGAAACCGGGTACTTTTGAGGGCTCTGCCCTGCCTGTAGGAAGAACTATATAAGTGACTATCGTCGACCTTAGCCTACCTGAATATCAATTCTCCATCTCTCCTCAACATAAGACTTCTGTTCGTCCATTGTTACAAGTTTTGAAGCGGTAGTTTCAAAGATCCCTTCGCTCTTAACTTATAACGAAGAATTTAATGCTTTAAATGATTAAACTCTTTTACAAATATTATAAAACTTGTGTTTGATAATCGTATTTTTCAAATACTGAAATAATGCAAACCATTATCTTGGAAACAATGTTGCTAAGTGATTAGGATAATACGCACGCATGCGCGGGAATTGTTTGGGGGAACGCCAAACTACGTCATAGCAGTTACCGTATAATAGATAATACTCAACGAGCTACAGTGCAATATCATTTATCTTGCACAAGTGAATTGATGCTGTTCTTCCCGATTTGGGTATTCTATTTATTACCAATTTTCAATATTTATCATTTTATGGAAGATTTTCGAACGATACGATACTGTTGTTGAAAATAAGTTTGCAAGTTGAAAACAAGAGGCAGCGTTGCGTCATAGCTGTGACGTACATATCGCTGATGACGTAAGTTAGTTGTTGACATGACTTCCACCATGGAAACTATTCTTACACACCTAAGCACTGTTTATGACGTCAAAACGTATCTCGGAAAAATCACTTTGTTCACCCCACTTCTCTCTACCCATATGGTAGTGGTTCAAATCCTGTCAAAGCTGGCTCACATTTTCATTCATCCTTATATATATATATATATATATATATATATATATATATATATATATATATATATATATATATATATATATATAAAAATGATAAAAGAAAACAAGTGTACAGTATATATGTATTTAAAAAATAATTTAAAGAAATAATTATCCTTTTACATGTTTCAATCTTATCTTCAGAAAGGAACTGCTAAATAACTGCTAAATATAACGTCATACATATTATAACGTTACTGCAGTAGAAGGGGATTGATTTAATTACGTCATTGTTGCTTTTATCTAACGAAGAGCATTAAGAAGTGGACAAAACTTTCTAATAAAATACATTTATATATATATATATAAACATTTCCAATTTCTCCCAAGATTTCAATCGGTTTCGACCTTATCTGTAAATTTCCTTTACGGGTGAAGTCTCTGTGTAGGCCTACTTCCCTGCACCCATCTGGCATCCTCGTCCTCTAATAAAGCTGGTCTGACCTACGGCACTAACTAACGACCGCCAGTAGTAGGGGAACATAGTAGGTGGTTACAAGTGCCTCTTAATAATGCCAGAAGTAACTACTTAACACTCTCCGAAATGGTCAGACAAAGCCCACAGCTAAAAGCTGATGGGATATGGCAGGTGTGTGGCACGGATAGTGACAAAAGACAAGTACCTGTCGCGGTTGGAGAGACAAGGACTAGGATGTCAGGCGCGTACCTGCCTGTACGCAAGTACGCAGTGGCGTCCACATCCCCCCTCCCCCCCCCCCCCTAAAAACAAAAATCTAAAAAAACAAAAAACGGAAAACCGTACGCGCGAGAGAAAAGGAGAGTGATAACCAAATTGTAGAATAATGGCACATTGTCAAGTTCACGCACATGCACATGCCCCCAGACACACCCCCCCCCCCCACCCTCAACACTCGCACCTTCGGTGCTCGACTGTAAATTTGGAATCCACATCAAAAATAGCTGGGTACGCCCCTGGATGTGGAGGTGGACAGCGAAAGAAGTTGAAAGATAGGAACTGGCAGACAATGAGATGAAAATCAAAGGAGAGAAAAGAAAGGGGGCACTGGGGGAAAAAATTAAATAAATAGGCACATATATATGTTCTTAAAAAAAGTAGGGGGCGGGGGGGGGGGGGGTTCCTGAAATATTAAAGGCATACTGTCACAGATTTAAGGACCTTATTTCTAAAATTTTTTATAAAAATGGATAATAAATAAAAATTACATTAATTGTTGGAAACCAAATCTAGCTATTGCATCACCTTAACTGAACCATGATGGAGTGAAATCCATGTCATCCCACTCGGCAATTTTAGTTTTTGAATTATGGACCATTGCCATAATTCAATTATTTTTACAAAATGTCATTAAAAAATGGAGTATGGTGGTTATGAAGATGGTTTAATAAAGTAAATTTAGGAACAAATTAAAATTTTATTTTTGTTCAGGTAATACTTTGCTAGACCATTAAATAGGTCAGTGGTCTGTGACAATATGCCTTTAAATAGGTCAGTGGTCTGTGACAGTATGCCTAGCCCTGGAAGAAACTAAGGATTCATGTGCATCCAAATATATTATTTTCACGCTCACTTAATTCGTGTCTCCTTGGCTAGGATGATGATACCAAAGTGTTTCTTTTTATCATTTGCCAAAATAGAAGTTATATTTTGTTGAGTACTGAGCCATGTTGGCATTAAGGGTAATGAAAAAGCAGATTCTGCTTTGAATTTGACCCATGCCAATGTTGGTGTTCCCTACAGTGTGATTTAAATACTGTATTAACCAATATATCTCTTTTCTACTTGGCAAGATGATTGGAACGGTACAGTTACGAACAAGCAGTCTTGGGGAATGAATGAATGAATGTTTAACGACACCCCAGCACGAAAAATACATCGGCTATTGGATGTCAAACTATGGTAATGCAAACAAATAAGATGATGATCAACATCAATATAAAAATTCAAGATTTAAACAAAAACAGTGTAAAGAAATGTGCAAAAATACAAATATCACAGATAGACACTGACTTTTACTCAAAATTTCAATTTGTGCTGTATTGGCCATTCTCAAAGAGAATGTTACACCCCTGCACCACGGTGAGGTTACAGCACGCGCAGGGGAGCAGTCTTGGGAGAGTGGCAGTCATCCTACAGGTGGTGCAGGAAGAATAAGGTGGTCTCGTGTCGTACCCTCATCGACCATACACATTCATTTATTTTAAAGGTACATTCCTGAGTTTGCTGTATTGTAAGATGTTTCCGGCTAATAAAATATTTCTACGTGTGTGACGCACCTTGAAAGACCTTTTTTTTTTTTTTAAAAAGAAAGAAAGAAATTAAAGAAAAAAAGTCAGGCATAAGCCTCTTGGGCACATGCCATGGAGGTCCTTCAAAATCCCATACTTCCGCGTGGTATCATAAGCTTTCTCCAGGTCAAAACAAACAAACCAACCCACAACAAAACCAAAAAAAACAAAAACCCAGGAACCCCCCCCCCCCCCCCCCAACCCAACAAAACCAATACCAAATGCTGGTTATGGATGAAAACATCCCTACAAAACGTTTCAAATCTAACAAAATGATCGGCTATGCTACGTCTATATCTGAACCCGCATTATACGTTAGTAAGCAATTTGTGGGACCCAAGACACATGGCAGGTCTACGATTGATAATTATTTCCATGGTTTTACAATTGCAATTGTCAAAGCGATAGGGCGGTAACTAGTAGGAGTTGTTGGATCCTTACCAGGCTTAAGAATAGGAATGAAAATTGCTTTTCTCCATTCAGAAGGAAAGTCACCAGAAATCCAGATTGTGTTAAATATATTTAATAGAACCATAAAGGATGATTCAGGTAAATGTTTTAATAGTTGATAGTGTATTTCATCTGGTCCTACTTAAGTATCACGGGCTTTACGAAGAGCATCCTGCAACTCCTCCAAAGAGAAGTGCCTGCTGTATTGCTTTTCAACTTTACATTTAATACATGTAAAAACATCTGTACTAAAAGAAGAAGTTATAGTTATAAGAAAAATTATTTGCCAATGCATTGGCAATGTCACGGTGAGATGTCACATCCGTGTCATTAACAGACAAATGGCGAACTGTATTATTGGGATTATTTTCCTGTGATGTATACTATTCCAGACAGATTTCATGGATGTTTAAGAACTCGACTTAGAGACATAAGTTGTCCGATAAGAGTCTGAGCAGTGCGATAAGTATTCAGGTTATTCCCAGGAGGTGACACAAAGATCTCTAGGGTCCTGTTTCGCTATTTGATTGCATCTTTGCATGTTTTATTGAACCATGGTTTATTGATAAGTATTCAGGTTATTATTCCCGACAGGTAACACGAACCTCTTGAAGGTTCTGTTTTGCTCTTTGATTGCATGTTTCATTGAATCATGGTTTATCGAAACGCTTCGGTACTGCCGAAGTCTTAGGAATAGTTTCCTCTGCAATATCTTTCAATATGGAGGTGAACAAAGACATGAGATAATCGACATCAGTAATGGCAGATTTTTGCAGTCAAGTGCTGCATAGATGCCGAAATTGATCCCAAATGTGCTCCTGTTAACTTTCATCTCTGAACCCTTTCAAGTGATGGAGGTCCATCATTCTCCAAAATAATTGGAAAATGGTCACTGCCATAAGGGTCTGGGGAAATCAAGACAAAGTGACTGACTACAAAGGGTTAAATCAATGGATGTGAAAGTACCACTTGCAGGATGAATGTATGTGTGACTTATCATTAAATACTATTAAATAATTTTTGAGAAGACCTTGAAAGTCCATAGGGTTAAAATTATAATTGTACCAAGGGGGTAAATAAACTGAGCATAGAGTAAAGGTTTTATGAGCCGTAACCTTAACAGCCAAAACTTGTAAATGTGTATTTAATTTAACTTTACGCTGGGGAATGTTGTCATTTACAAAAATGGAAACTCCCTCAGATGCTCTATTTATTGTAAATATTAAATCCTCTGATATTAATACTATCAATTACGGTTTATTAGATATATTGTAAGGTCTCTGGTAGCAATAGGTGTCACAAATGATCGAAATTTGTTAGATGTTTTGACACCACTTGCAAGGTAACCAAATGAGCATTTTCATTTCGCAACGTAGCGAAAAGACTATCCAAACAATCTGATCGTTTTGTTAATGACAGATGAGAACGTTCAGAAATGTACACGTTCGAACGTTTCGTTAAAAAAATATTTGGTATAGAAATAAGGACGTCAGATTTGACATCTTAAACGTGAGAAAGTGATTTTGACCCTGTCTCCACCCTCAACCCCCAACCAACCAAACAACACCCCCACAAAACCCCAACAGACCCCCCCCCCCCCTAAAAAAAGAAGCACCCCGTGAGTTTCACGCCAAAACCGTGAGAGTTTACATATAACAGGCCTGAGTTAAACAAAACAAAAGTTAATTTTATCCTGCGAATGCAGCATAACGCCGATATCAGACCGTAACCTTTCATTCGTTCATTCATGTCAACTTCTTTTAGTGCTTATATCCAATTAAAGTTCAAGAACGCTATCCTGAGAACACACCTCAGCTATCTGGGTCATCTGTCCAAGACAGACGATTAGTGGTTAGTGAGAGAGAAGTCGATTTAGGGGCTTTACTCATGACTCGTGCTTACAATAGGGGGACAAATGTGGTGGTTTTTTCACAGTTGAAGGCCAGTGTGTCCCCCACCCGCTTTTAATGCCTATGGAGTTTTTGAATATTTGTTTTAGAACGAAGGAATGTTCTATTCACGACGCGCTCAACACATTGTAATTGCAGTTATCTGGCGTCATATATGGTTAAAATGATCACACTGACAATGAGAGAGGAAATCCACTGCCGCCACGCAATGGGCTATTCTGTCCGAGTAGCAGCAAGGGATCTTTTATAAGCAGCATCCCCCGACAGGATAGCGCATACCATGGCATTTGTTACACCAGTTATGGAGGACTGACTCGAACGAGAAATAGCTCAATGGGTCCACCGACAATTTGTTTTAGAAAAAAAAAAAAACCCACCCAACAATCGCCAGGACCTATAATAATTTCTGAACAGTATCACGGATTGACCCAGTGTGAGTGTGTGACCAGCCATAGGTTTTGCCTATTATACGATGTGTGCGCTTGTACACAGGTGAGTGCGGATCACCTGATAACGCTCACTCTCGTTCTATTTACGAAACACGAATGCAACGACACACACGTACGCACTGGTACAGCGGTACACATATGTATAGCTAGGTGTACAATAGAAAACGTTTCATAAACGTATATCATTTCTGAGTACCTATAAATCTACTACGGAAAGTGGGACACGACGTCTTGGGAGCTGAGGACAGTATGAATTCACTGAAAACTGCCGCCAAGAAGGCGATAGATGCGGCAGAAAGCAGCCTGTGGACACTCAGCAGACAGATCTACGATAAACCCCGAACTGGCAAATGAAGAACGCTTTGCCCACGAGAATCTCACGGACTATCTGGAGCAGCATCGCTTCTCGGTGGAGAGAAGCTACAAACTTCCCACCGCATTCCGGGCCGTCTACGACGGGGGCGTTGGCCCCAACCTCGCCGTTATGTGCGAGTACGACGCCCTGCCGGGACTGGGACACGCGTGCGGACACAACCTCATAGCTGAGGTGGGCGTGGCCACGGCACTGGGTGTCAAAGCGGCGCTGCAGGAGGCGGGGAGGCCTCTCGGAAAGGTACAAATGACACTTAATTATTTATTGTTTATACCCCCGCTCGGTACCGACCCTGGTCGGGCTGCTGGCGCTCTCTTACAGTTGCCAGCGCGGGCGGTCCCCTCTGCCACCCACCCCAAACCCTTTCCTGTCCTGGATGGACGAGCCGGCATAAGTCGTCACCTGCGCCCATGACAATCGAGCGCTACAACTACAGCTTGCTCTGAATGTGCACGTTAAGTTCTTTGACCTGACCTGATCTGACCTGACCTTATTGTTTATTGTACTGACAACCTACAAATAATATATTATGTGGTACTAATAAAAAAAAAGTGTTTTGTTTAACGACACCACTAGAGCAAGTGATTTATTAATCATCGGCTATTGGATGTCAAACATTTGGTAATTATTTACATATTATAGTCTTAGTGAGGACACTCGCTACATTTTTCTATTGGTAGCAAGGGCTCTTTTATATGCACCATCCCACAGACAGGATAACACATATTACGGCCTTTGATATACCAGTCGTGGTGCACTGGCTGGAACGAGAAATAACCCAATGGGCCCACCGACGGGGATCGATCCGAGACCGACCGCGCATCAAGCGAGTGCTTTACCACTGGGCAACGTCCCGCCCCCTGTGTTGCTAACTAAGCACATAACTAGGCTTATTCTACTACAAACCCTAAGTGCATTATGTAATGCTATAATTATACCCGAGCCCCGTTCTACGAAACGATCTGAGCCCAAAGATCATCTTAAAGTGCATAACTACTTTCTACACTTACGGTGAACTTAGCACCAAGATCGCTTCATGGAACGTGGCCCTGGACTCATTTTATCACCACGTGTAATTAATACGTGTTAATTTAAGTAATAGGACATTTTTTAAAAAGAAAAATCCAGATCAAATATGTCATTTCGTATTTAAATTCATAGCACAGGCTTGAGAGAAAGAATTGTTTACTTAGGGGCCATAAATAATTTAGCATTCGTAACCAAATAGCCGATATGTATGTTTGTGCTGGGGTGTCGTTAAACATTAATTAATTAATTAATTAATTCATTCATTCATTCATTCATTCATTCATTCGTAACTGAAAACCGCATACTACATATAATACTACCCATTTCCCAGGATACGTGTTCAAAAAACCGTACAAGTTGAAACTTAATTTAATATGTACACGCTATTTCCATACCATAAATGACTTTACCTTGAAGATCTAATATAAAGGAGGGGTGGGGATTTCAGTTTATAGAGCGGTCGCCTGAGGTGCATGGATCGAAGAATAGAATTCACTAAGCGAACTCATTCAATCTAATATGTGGATCTAACAGCAGCCCGTTGGAGCTCATGTCCAGTTGACCTTTCATTCGACCAATCAAAACCTTACTTGCAAAATCATGCCAGTGATTTGAGTGCGAGTGCGAATAATTTTTACGTGCTCATATACCACTAGAGTTTCGAACATGTCCGTCCCGGGGCCTGTCTCTGGATAGCCAGAGGCTTGTCCCGGGACAGACAAAAATTAAGCGGACAATTTTGAAATTTACATCCAAAAATTAAATAGTGGGCCTTTAAAATTTTGATGCGCATCTCTAATATAATTAATAAAGAAAATTCTACTAATTAAATTTGGTCGTTAGATTAGATCGGGTGGTCAAAAAGAAATTAGATAAGATTGGTGGCCTGACTCGGGATGTACATATAGAGTTGAAAAATGGGCAGAATTTTGAAAATAGCAATTAATAAAAAAGTTAATAGAATTTAAAAAAAAAAGTTACAAGCCAAAAATAAAAAGAATTGACTGCTCGGTCGAATATATATATATATATATATATATAATTTGGATCATTTTTAGAAGGACAGTCCAAAAATAAATAAGAGAAAGAAGAGAGGATCGGACTATTTAATAATATTAAAAAAAGAAAGTAATTTCGACATAAACTTTTGAACGAAGGTCTAAAAGTTTTTAAAGTCCGATCTATAAGTCCACGTGAGTGGCCTCGTTAAGGCCGTTAGGGTGCACAGCTTGTAGGGACGAGATGCGTTGCATCCCATCAAGAAAACTCCTAGACTGACAGTCGATAGACGTTGAAGGTGTAGTGCTGTACTGAACTACAGATCTTGATAAGCCGGATCCGTCTGAACGAGAGAGAGAATCAGACTAGGGTATAGTCCAGTCGTCATGGGTTGGTATGGTGCGGACGGGCCCGACTCCGGAGGATACGAGATGGTATCACAATAAAACAAAGTAAAGTCGAGAAAAAGAGTAGTAGGGGCCGACCCCGCTTCCTATTTCTTCTTAGAGTGGGGCGGTCAATCTTCCAGTGCTGCTAGGACAGACTCGGACATGTATAGACCAATCTAATTAAAATTAGCTCCACTATAACATGTGGATCTAAAGACAGCCAGTTGGAGCTCATGTCCACCAATCAAAACCTTACTTGCAGAATCCTGCCAGTGATTTAAAACTAACAACACTGCGTAGTCCCCAATGTCCAGGTAACATTTCGTCTGTAAATAATAATTTAAATATTGACCAATCACACTTCGCCTTTTATAACGTTACTTGGGAGCATACAAATTCTAAAAATATCGGGCGAGTCTATTTTAGTGGCCGCAGTACAGCGAACCATACCAATACGTACAGGGTGGGTTATCAGTCTTCAATTTTACATTAAAAATTATTTATTTATTTATAAAACCCCCCAACTAAATCAGTCTTCAGTTTTACATTACAAATTATTTATTTTATAAAATAAAACATATTTTAAGGCATTCGTAATTCACACGAAACACGTCGTATACCCTCAGGATAATTCGGAATGTTTTCAAATTATTTTTAAATCACTGGCAGGATTCTGCAAGTAAGGTTTTGATTGGTGGACATGAGCTCCAACTGGCTGGTGTTAGATCCACATGTAATAGTGGAGCTAATTTTAATTAGATTGTGTATAGACTAAACGCGAACAACCGTGGTGTTCTGCAGAATGGCCGTCATACGAGTCACGAAAAAAACCAAGTCAACATAGTCAGACGGAGAAATGACGTGGAGGCAAGGAATCTCGCTAAAAAAGAATCCAACCTGGTGGCGCAGACTGTCGAAACGACAAGCGTTCCAGCGTTCAATCAGTTCCAATGGCCGCATACATCCCACTAGTAAACTTCACTTCGCTGACAAAAACAACGAAGTGAAGGATCACCCCCAAGTCGAGCAGCGAAAGAACGTGCAGTGTGCATAAGCGAAACAAACACGTCTTACCGCGTCGAGCTCTAGACTGGGAATGCAGTGATTTGAAAAGAATCTGAAAAAAATCGGGATTATGCCGAGGGTTTACGAACTGATTCGGGTGAATTACTAAGTATGCCGGAAACTAATTGCAATATAAAATTTTATATAAAATTCGTTTCAAGACGAAAAAAACCCGTAATGGTATAGCCATAAAATGTTTATACTAGTATACAATCCAGAGTTTATTACTACACTTTTTCCCCTGTTTTTTCAATGTTGAAATAGACCAACAAGTTCGCCTATTGCATAAATAGTCTCGCCCGATATTTTTAGAATCTGCATGCTCCCGAATAACGCTATAAAAGGCGAAGTGTAATTGGTCGATATTTAAATTGTTATTTATAGATGGAATGTCACCTGGACATGGGAGTCCACGCAATGCTGTTAGATCTACTGGTAGACCCAGTAGAGCTAATTGTAATCAGATTGGAACTCATTAGGCTTTTTCACGTCAAATCAGTGCCCCACGACTAGTGTATCAAACGTCCTGTGTGTGAGAAAGTTCCCTTGCTGCAAATAGAAAAACGTTGCAGGCTTCCTCTAAAAACTCAGAATTATCAAATATTTGATATCCAGTAACTAATGATCAATTAACCAATTTGCTCTGTAGTCCGTCCCACCCTCCAATTATTTTGAATAAAAAATATTATGGGTAGTAAATCTTAAGGCAGAGATGAATTTTATTTGTAGAACAAGAAATTGCATTTTAGGACATCTAATTTTAAATATTTTACAGGGAACATACCCCCGAACCCACTAGAAACTTTGCTTTGCGCCCTCGATCTCAATCAGCCCCTCCAATCTCACTCAGCCCCCTCAATGTCTACTTGCTTCCGCCGTGCTTGTTTTAACAAAAATTTTAACTTGAAGCTATAAATGTGTATCCAGCTGACAGTATCCAGCGGCGGTGGCAAAATCAAGCTTCTCCAACACGGCGTGATGGACGACGTGGACGCAGCTGTGATGGCGCACCCTTCACCACACAACATCGTCTGTCCCATCATGGTGGCGTCTAACCCGTGAGTCTTCATACACTGTCAGGTTACAGCAATAGCTAGCCATTTTCCAGGGCTTCTAGGATTTTTATATAATCTACTAGCCATGGGATCAGTGATTTAAAAGATTTACTAGCCACAATAAAAAGTTCACTAGCCCTACTTTACTAAATAATAGTAATAATCAGATATGTCACCTAAAGAGGGAGATAAAGCTTAAAAACACTAACATTGAGGGGTTGGGGTGGGTACAGGATATTCATATTTACAAAATTGACTTAATTGAAATATTTGGCTTATTTTTTTTCACTAGCCGCTGGGCATGGCAATGGTAGTTATTTACTAGCCCAACATTGAATATCACTAGCCATGGGAGTGGGACTACCATTATCTAGAAGGCCTGCATTTTCCCACACAGTGGTATAACATTGACTCAAAATTGATATATTGGGGTGGGGGGTGGGGGGGGGGGGGGGGGGGGGTGCTCGGTGGTAGAGCGCTCGTTTGAGGTGCGATGGCTTGCAGAATTTATCGTCTTCGGTAGATAGACACAGATTCTTTTCTTCTATGCTTCACGATTTGCACGGTGAAGATTGTCGTATATGCTGTCAGTGCCATGCTTATGGTGAATGCATTTGAAAATCCCATATAGCTGAGGTGTACTTAAAATTGGATATAAACACAAAAATGAAGTTAAAATAAAAACAACAAAATAATTTTTTAAATATATAAAAAAAAAAAAAAAGTATCACAATAAACATTAACAATTTAACATTTAAACTTTAGTGCACTGTCGTTAACCTGAGACCATATGCAGTGTGGTAATGATGAATTAAGGTTGATGTGGAACTCTTATAGATTGAGTAACGCGATAATGGTAGCTGGGAACTTACGATATCGTAAAAACGTCATAGGCCATTCAACACCGAGTAAGCTCACTGCCAAAACGATTCCAGTTCTATCGACCAATAACAAGTTCTCTTAAGTCAAACGACCAGGAACAAGCATAGCCAGTAAGTAAATAAAAATTGGAGCTGACAGATCAGTCATTTCTGATGGATACAGAACTAACTGTCTCAGTATTATTGGGCTTTTAGTTCAGATCGTTTCATCCCATAAATTATCACATTGGGGTTTTATGGGGGTGTATTGAGGTGACACTGAACATAGGCCATGTGCTTGCAGGGCGAGCTATATGATTTACTACTAGTATCAAATGCACGGGTAAAACAGATTACAATTTACTTCACGGTGACTACACTGTGACCAGGATTAATTTCTCTTCCTGATCAGTTTTATTACCAACCTATGTCTTCCATATCGCGACTATTTCAGTGTGACCATCAAATACCACGGCAAAGCTGCCCACGCGGCTGGGTTTCCATGGGACGGCGTCAACGCCTTGGACGCCGCCGTACAACTGTACAACAACGTCTCCTGTCTCAGACAACAGATGAAGCCCGCCTGGAGAGTCCATGGTTAGTTCGCTTATACAATGAAAAAGAAAGGAATGTCTAAAGGTCAATTCATACTGTGATTGCCGACCTCATGCGAAACTGATTTTTTGTGTGTTTTTTATCAGGTAAACGAAAACGAGTTGAATGAACACGCACCAAACATTTAATATAAAATATATTGAATTCACTGAAAAATGAAGATTAGGTTTGAACAGAAACAGCTGACAAGATTCAGCGGTGAAGTATGAATCTAGCTTGACGGTACATCATTACTTTTTAGATTATAGCTACATGGTTTCTGAAATATGGTGCGATGACACTTAGATCTAGACAGCCAGAGAGGAAACCCGCTAGAATCACACAGGCTAGTTCTACTCCTATGCACTTTTCTATAAACAGGACAGAACCTACCACGGTTTTTAATATACCAGTCACGAAGCACAGAATGGTATGGGTAAAATACCTGACGGGCTAATCGATGAAGATAGATCCTGCTACCCATCGCATCTCAAACGAGCACTTTACACCCGACAACCTTAAATATGGGATTTAGCCCTACGACTGGTATATCAAAGGCCATTTGATGTGTTATCCTATCAGTGGGAAAGTGCTTATAAAAGAAACCTGGCTTCTGATGGGAAAATGTAGAAGATTTCCCCAGTTCAAAGACCACGTGTTATGATTAACAAATGTTTGATGCGTCGTTGAACAAAAGATAATTTAGACATAGCCTTAACTCTGTTACAATTTGTTATCTTAAAATTTAGCTACTAAAATATTAATACTTTAAATTATTATTATAAGTGGAGGTTATTGAAAGTTTGGTGTTTTAGATAACAATAAAAACGAATTTAATGGAGTTCTTGTATTCCAGGGATTATTAAAAATGGAGGTTATAGAGCTAATATCATACCTGAGCTAACTGAACTGAAATACAGTGTGAGGGCGCCCACAGATCTAGAATTGGATGTGCTTCAGAAAAAGTTTATTGGTTGTATGGAAGCTGAAGCTCAAGCTACAGGCTGCAGAGTAAGGGCCAGTCGCGTTGATTTTTATAACAGATCGTCCATCTTCACACATGCAGTCACATTCAGTCGCACGGATGCACGTACTCGCACATACTCTCATCCTCTGCCTTTGACTACTTCTAATTGCCCCCTCTCCGTGTGTTTGTGTATCTTTTTTCCCCCTTCCTCCCTTCCTTCTCCTCCTCTTCTTCTTCTTCTTCTCCCCCCCCCTCTCTCTCTCTCTCTCTCTCTCTCTCTCTCTCTCTCTCTCTCTCTCTTCAATCTGACTCGGGTAAATCGGCATCTGAAGTGTTAATTTCATTGGACGGTTTGGATTTGATATCCTTTGAACAGTTTTGAACAGTTAACTGGCCAATGTCCTTCTAGCTCTTTAACAGCAGAGTACTCGGACTAATAACCAATCAGATGTGTTTATATTTACCTCACATATGTTGAATATCGCCGTATGATATTACAAATCACACACGGTGCTCTCAGACGGGTGTGTAACAAATATCGATCGTTTCATCGTTAGAGACTTAATAAGTCCGGATATCTCAATAACAAGATTTCAGACAGGCCTATTAGTGCCGACTTTACGAAGACTATTTTTGTAAACGCATCTACATGTGTTTAAACATTGAAGATATATCGTAGTTACATGCGTATAAGTGAAAAATCAAACCAGGCTTTATAAATTCGACCCTGTGTGGGACAGAACGTAGCTCAGTGGTATTAAGCGCTCGCCTGATGCGCGTTCTGTCTAGGATCGATGGCCGTCGGTGGGCTCACAGGGCTATTTCTCATTCCAGCCAGTGCACCACGACTGGTATGTCAAAGGCCGAGATATGTGCTATCCTGTCTGTAGTATGGTGCATGTAAAAATCCCTCGCTATTAAATGGAAAAATGTAGCGGGTTTTCTCTCTAAGACTATATGTCAAACTTACCAAATGTTTGATATACAATAGCCGATGATTAATAAATTAATGTGCTCTAGTGGTGTCGTTTAACAAAACAAACTTTCGGCCCTGTGTATTTAACATTGCTCGTCGTGTTTCAGCTCGAGTATGAATTTCACGCACGATATTCAGCCATGGTGTCCAATGTGAGGATGACCTCACTGTATGAAGCAAACAGTGTTGAGCTGGGCACGGAATTCAACCGCAGCGAGTCCATCAGACAGGGCGGTTCCACCGACATGGGCAACGTATCTCGAGTTGTACCCAGCATCCATCCGAAATTCGGGATCGGGACGCCAGCTGGTGCGCATACGAGAGAATTTCAACAAGCCGCAGGTGATTGTAATCATTATGTATGTTTATTAAATAAGAAGTAGGTAATGGATAGTCAGTTATTTTTTCTTGCAAACATCATACATTTTAAATGAACAGAGTATATTTTTGTAGCACATCGTTTGCAGAATAACTATATTTTTACTTTTTTTTACATTTGTGCTTGTGATATTTTCTATTCAACACACGCACGTACGTACGCGCACAAACACGCACGCGCTTGCACACAAAGAGAGACAGAGACCGAGACAGAAAGAAACATGCTGAAAAAACCTAGCTCAGCATTATCCCCACGCCGTGAATCTTTCATATTTTAGAAGCCCGACGACAAACGCACACTCACCAATCCACGCACACGCACAGACGACACATCGGCGGCCATTCTATTCGAATATAGAACTGTCCCAGGGGCGGATCTGGGATTTTGTAAAAATGGTGTGTGTGTGGTGTGTGTGTGTGTGTGGAGTGTCACAAAATTATACATTGTTAGTTTGTTGAAGGGAACGAGATTTGTATGAGGCTTCGGGGACATGCTCTGCGGAAAACTTTGACATACAAGATTCCCAGAGACGCATTTTCAGGGCAAGTGTTGTATATTGTGGATGATGAATTAAAAAGAAGAATGTCATAAAGGACGCGCGCGTGTGTGTGTGTGTGTGTGTGTATCTGCCAACGTGCCCCATATTGGAACAGCTTTACCTACGAGGGCCTCACATACTAACTGATGCTTGGAACGTCCTTGGATCATAACTTACGAAAGACGAGCCTATTATTTTGAACATGCCAATTTGTAAGTTTATTTTTTGTCACTTATTTCCCGTACAAGTTATATAACTGTACTCTGAACTATCGATCGATGCCTCTCTTAATACTCAAGGTTTTTTTTCCCTCCAGGTACAGAGGCTGCTCAGGTTTCAGCTCTGACAACCGCCAAAGCTCTGGCTATGACGATGGTGGATATTTTTGAAAATCCCGACAATCTAACGAAGATGAAAGAAGAGTTTAAAGATCAATTGATGGTGTCCTAGTCAAACTGCATCATCATGTCCTCCGTCGTTTATAGTCGTCGTCGTCGTCGTCATCATCATCAACAACATTAGCATCACCGTCCCTCCTCATTGTCACCACAAAACTGTCATGTTTTGCGTACCGGAATCTTCATTGTCCTCTTCTATTTTAATGGACTCTTTATCAATAGTCGGGATATTCTAATATTATAATGGTGAAACAGATCCTCTATGCGAGATATATTAAACGCACCACCCAGTTTTCAATTGTTATCACGTGGCAGGCATTATGTGATGTTCTGTAAAATACACAATAACCTTAATCTTCGTATACAATTATTGAGTTGTTTAGAATACATCCAGTTGTTCAAAATCAGAGAACTGTTGCGTTTTCAATGGAGTTCAGTATTTATATTTGTAATGAAAACACCTGTTGCAACCTGTTCCGTCCTACGGGCCTGTTTTAAACAGACATTTAGAATAGAATTCATCTAATGTAGCATTATTCAGTGTATAGTGTATTCTACTAATAGGGTCCCGCAAAACGGTTCTCTTACGCCACTGAACTCCTGGCAACAGATGAAATTGTGAAAAAGATCAAATGCTTTTGTTATGTCTTGCAATTGGATCTTTAAAAATAAATGTAACTCCTTTTCTGTTTTGTGGGCATAAACTTGATTGAATATTGAAAACTAATTAACAGAACAAGTTTGGTAAAGGGAAACCGACATAGGTTTGTAAAGGTGGGGGTTGGAATTGTGCGAGTATAATTCTCCTAATAACATAGCTCTGCATTTAGTTGTTTAGCTGGCGCAGTATTTACCTCAGTTGGTAGAGAGCTCGCATGAGGCGCGATGGGTCGAAGGATCGATCGCCCACTATGGACTGGTTTACACACGCACCCGTACCAACCAGTACCCCACGACTGGTATATCAATATCTGATGTTTTGCCTATTAGAAAGTGCATATAAAAGTTCCTTTTTGCTTCATCAGTAGGAGTAGCCTACGTGACAACAGCGGGTTTCTTCTCTATCGTTGAAGGGGGCTCTCAAAAAGCGGAATTAATGTAATAGTCACCGTGACAGCACATGCACATAATATTTTAGCGGTGTTCCCATGTCTTATGGTAATTTTGACTGCTTTATGCAGAGCTACGATTTTGAAAATGTTAGTGGTTTTATCGTTATATTGGAATGCTATTTACAGGTTCCTCTTAACGGTTATAAACAGGCCCCAACTTACAAGCTCAAAATGTGACCTACTTTGAGCAGAATTTAACACGATTTCTAAATTCTACTCAGACCGACATTTTCACCTCTGTTAACATCTTGTTATTGTCGGAACACTCTTAATACGATCAAATTGGTGAGAAATGAGGAAATCTGACAACTGCACGTTTGCTGTCCACTGTAATTTGGTTAAACTAAAATAGTATTCTATTTTCTGCTTGAAGAAAATATCAGTTTGAGATAATAACAGGATTTAATAGGAAGGATTTAATTATAGATATGGTCATTTTTGCAAGCCAAGGTACAATTCCATATTGTGGAGATGATCTTTGGGAGGAAAACTGTTCTTAAAACATGCCTACACACTGGCGTAGGAAGGTGCCAAAAAGGGGGGAGACACACAAAATATCAGGAAAGTGTGTGTGTGTGTGTGTGTGTGTGTGTGTGAGCTTCCTACGTCAGTGCTACATCAGAACATTGGAGTTAAATCAAGAGATGTTACAAATAAAGGACAAACAAAGCCATTCGTTTGGTTTTATTACCTGAAAACCAATAAGATATAATTCTCTGCTGTAAAAAAAAATGGTTTTGCTTAATCCTGTTGTGTAGAGCTGATCAATCAGATTGATTAAAAAATATGTTTGTTTAATGACACCACTAGAGGACATTGATTTATTAATCATCGGCTATTGGATGTCAAACATTTGGTAATTGTTACATATAGTCTTAGAGAGGAAACCCGCTACATTTTTCTATTAGTAGCAAGGGATCTTTTATATGCATCATCCCACAGACAGAATATCACATACCACGGCCTTTGATATACCAGTCGTGGTGCACTGGCTGGAACGAGAAATAGCCCAATGGGCCCACCTACGGGGATCGATCCCAAACCGACCGCGCATCAAGCGAGCATTTTACCACTGGGCTACATCCCGCCCCCCAGATTGATTAATTACCAATCACCAGTCTGTTCTGTGTAACTGATCGTTGGTCCCATCTGATTAAAATCACATCTTAAGAAAATTATGCTTAAAATACTAACAAAATAACCAGAAATAATGTTCTTATATTTGTTATTTATAAGAATACGCAAATAAACACAAAATAGAGAAGAAGTTTATTATTAGTACTGACTTTACTTTAAATTGTATGTTAAATGACAAAGTATAATGTCTTAATTGATGTCTTGTGATTGTGTCTCAATCATCGTGGATGATACCAATAAATTAGGCATTCTTCTCTTGCTCAAACTGCAACTTAAATTCATCTTTAATACGCCGAAGTAGATCAGGTTTTTCAAAAATGTCGACCATAGTCATTGCTAACGCTTTGGCTGTTGCCAAGGTATATTCTTGAGCAGATTCAGAACCTGAAATAAAGTAATGAAAAGTCGATGTAAGATACTGTAACAGTTTCATACCATTTATCATTATATTATCAGGCCAAATACATGGGTGCCGATTAAATAACAAAACTGTTGTGCTATCACTATATAATATATAGAGTATATTTCATGTTTTTTTTTTATCAAATATGATTTATATCTCATCGAGTGAAGTTTGCAATCATATCTCACAAGTCACGCTTGCGCGACGAGTGTGATATGATTGCAAACTTTGACAAAAAACATGAAATATTCTATTTGTTATATAACTTTTGGCAATTTACCTTTGTTTTTAAAATGTCAGCAGCAAAATAGTTCCGGTTTTCTTACAGTGAAGGTAACACTTTCTTCAGTGACGATAATACATTTTAGAGTGAAATAGTGAAATTTTCACTCTAAAATGTGTTATCGTCACTGAGTGACTGATAACACTTATTTCACTGGTAATTTAAGATATTTCACTAAATGTTATATAATAAAAAAAAACCCATCACAACTGACATATCATTTGGTATTACACTATCATGCTCAGCAGCACATATACACTAACCAACATAACATACCATCTTACATTAATGTACAATATTGGACAAGATACACAGCGATAATTTATTTGAAAGTATACAACAATTACTGACCATGTGTTTTGCTTTGGTAAAATCGTCACAGATTCACTCAAATATATACATACTAGCAAAGACAGCAAATTCTTTGGTGTGAGGACTGGCTGTAGCAATGAAGAATTCGGGATGAAGACTTGGAACAACGTGGGATACGTTGCCAATGTCAGAAGAACCTCCTCCTAGGCGGCGCTTTGTCGCTTCGTCGTCTGACCTCACTCCAGACGATTTACCATGTTCGTCATACAGCGAGGCCAAAACACTGTTGGACATTAGCGATGAAAATTCGTTTTTATCAAAGCTGAATTCTGCCTGCAATTGATATACGTAATACATAAATATATATCGAAACCTGACAACAAGAACTGACTATATGTTCAAGAGCTATTAGAAAAACATGTTGGAATGTTTGAAAACTTCAAAAAAAAAAAAAAAAAAAAAAAAAGGACAACTATTTTTATTATTTATTCAAATTATATACTGTGTCTCGCTAAAATTGGAAGTATTTTTACCAAGAATTCCACAAGAAGTAAAATGGTAGACTACCATTTTTGCAAAAAGTGGAATCAACCAGTTCTGGTTCCGGGGTGTCGTGTGCAGAAATAACATGGGTGTTAAAGACTTCACTTATACACTCGTACTATGAATAATGCTACTAATAAACACATGCAATACATAAATTTCACTTTGATTAAATACGAGGGAAATACACAGCAGAAGTCGTAATAATGAAAGAAAGAAAAAAATGTTTTATTTAAGGTAGTACTATACCAAATAACTTCCGGCTGGGTCAAAGTTCGAGGTGCACCGAACTTTTGATAGAGAAGTGAACACCACAAGTCCTGTGATTGGTTATAAATGTGAGTGTGTTGGTTGTAAAAAATAATAGTTTCATCTGGGTAAAATAAATGTTCAATTTTATTTCATCTAGTACCAATGTGTCAAGTAGCCTTGTGCTTGAAACATGTATGGGGTACCTGTAAAAAAAAGTACTCAAATTTTGTGCGAAACTCGGGTAGTCATAGACGCTACCCGTTATCTCAGAAACGAGCAGCTTGACCCCCATTTTTTTCTGATTCACTTTAAGTGTAAGGGGTGGTAGTATTTATATCCGTGGCGTTTATGTCGGTTGATACGTTGCAGGTAGGAGTTTTAGCCGCATATGTTACTATTGTCGTCTATGGGATTTGATTTGGTAGTATACACCCTATTAACGACGCACTCATCACATTTTATTTACGGTTATATGTCGTCAGACATATGGTTAAGCACCACACAGATTGAGAGAGGAAACCCGCTGTCGCCACTTCATGGGCTACTCTTTTCGATTAGCAGCAAGGGATCTTTTATAGGCACCATCCCACAGACAGGGTAGTACATACCACGGCCTTTGATATACCAGTCGTGGTGCACTGGCTGGAACGAGAAATAGCCCAATGGGCCCACCGACGGGGATCGATCCTAGAACAACCGCGCATCGAGCGAGCGCTTTACCACTGGGCTACGTCCCGCTCCTCGTAATAATGATTCCATTTCCATTACACGCACAAGTTTCGACGATCATAAATTATAATTTAAAAAAATTGTACAACACACATTTTATTTTTTTGCCAAAAAATATACATTTTGTAGGCATACATACATATTTATATATAAAATAATATAATGTGCACACTACGGGGAATGGTATGTAGCATCGGGTTACAACTGATAAAATTCTATAGTAAATGGGTAATGCATGCATAGCAATAATATATAATAATAACATATGTCATGTATCAATGTTGTCTGTTCTATGCGTGGTAGCAATTTAAAAATATTTACACAATTTAATTAGCTGTTTTGAATTGTCGCTGGACAGTAGTTGCGTTAATTTAAATGTTGATGGTTTATTGTAACTGAAGAAAGGACACACTAGAACAAAGTGATATTCGTCTTCTACTACATTCATATTGTACAGACGACAAATTCTATTATTCCTGTCAATATTGTGGTATCTGCCCGTTTCTATAAAGAGATTATAGGAAGATAATCTATATTTACTCAAAATATGTTTGTATTTCAAGGCAATAGGTTTCTGCAGATAATGTTGTAAGCAATAATTATTAACAACGAATTTGTATAACAGACATTTTGGAGAATTGTTGAATACAGCATACATAGATTGGATAAATTAATCAGTCATTCTCTGTTTGAATAGTGATATAAATGTATTGCGATTTTCTACATTTTGATTATACCATATGTGACCAAAACCAAAAATATAACATTACTATGTTGGTAAACGGTCTCAACCTTTTAGGAACATTAGTCCGACAGAAAACACACAAACACACACACACACACACGCGCGCGCGCACACATATCTTATATGCAGATATTGCTTCAGTAAGTATAATTCAAGACCCATGGTAAATAAAATAAAGATTTAATAAATAGGTTTCATAAAACAGCTAATAAATGAGATCGTTTTGTGATGTAAGTTATGAACTATGACTAAACCAACATTATATGATGCAGTTAATAACTTCGGAAACAAACAAGGTTTACGGTACCTTGCACCCCGTTGACAAAGCTGCTCCGTTGACACAATAAACAACCTTTTGCTTCAGTTGTCCAAGCTCTGGATCGGTCGGTGCTCGCACATAATACAGAAGTTCTGTGACATCTGGGATTATGTTTGGTTTACTGCCACCATTTGTAATAACACCTAGAACACATTACAGAAAAAAAACATACGAAGAGGAGTAATCTCATAACTTTATAGAGGTGGCATGAGTAAAATAAACTTAGTGAAATACTGAACTGAAATATATTTTCTTCTTTTTCTTCGATGGAGTGGGATTTAGCTCAATTGGTACAGTTGTCGACTGAAGTGCAAAGGACTTGGGATCGAACCTCCTTGGGATCGGACCCGTCAGATTTTTCTCATTCTAACCAAAACTTACACGGCTGGTATAGCAAAAGACCGTAGTATGTGCTGTCCTGTCTGTGGGAAAGTGCATATAAAAGATATAACTGCTAATGAAACAAGAGCACTGGTGAGGTACATGATACGCCCGTCAGGAGTTTTGATGGAAAACCATAGATATTAATGAATATGTTACGGGTATGATTCAATTCCAATTATGTGAAATGTTTGCAATATATGTATTAACAGTTTGTTTCGGACCAACTACTGATGATATTGTATCCATTGGAGAAGGTGCTGTCTGATTAATGAAGTTATTGTTCTTTATTAGAAAGGGGTTTGATGGTCCTATATGCATCTGTATGCAAGATATGGTCCAGGATTTACTGTTATGTGCAGTACACCATGAAAAGTAGGTCACAGTGACCTAGCAATAGTACGCGACACGCCGCCATCCCAAGTTCCTACATGTGAGGTTTGATGGTCCTGTATGCAAGATATGGTCCGGACAAGGATTTACTGTTATGTGCAGTAGACCGTGAAAAGTAGGTCACAGTGACCTAGTAATAGTACGCGACACGCCGCCATCCCAAGTTCCTACATGTGAGGTTTGATGATCATGTATGCATCTGTATGCAAGATATGGTCAGGACAAGGATTTACCGTTATGTACAGTAGACCGTGAAAAGTAGGTCACAGTGACCTAGTAATAGTACGCGGCACACCGCCATCCCAAGTTGTTCCTACATGTGGGGCTTGATGGTCCTGTATGTATCTGTATGCCAAATATGGTCAGAACAAGGATTTACCGTTATATGCAGTAGACCCCGAAAAGTAGGTCACAGTGACCTAGTAATAGTACGCAACACACCGCCATCCCAAGTTGTTCCTACGTGTGAGGTTTGATTGTCCTGTATACATCTGTATGCAAGATATGGTCCAGACAAGAAGAAGGTAACAGACGGACGTACAGATGGACAACGCCATATTATAATACGACCCATCATAGACATTTTATTAGATGTTTGACATCCAATAGCTGATTATTAATAAATCAATATGCTATATTTAGGGGTGTCGTTAAACACAATTGTCCACAGGAATATAGAAGGAATTTGGATCAGACAATTAATGTATTCAAAATTAAACTTTGTTTTGTTTAACGACACCACTGGAGCACATTGATTAATTTATCATCGGCTATTGGAAGTCAAACATTTGGTAATTCTGACATGTAGTCATCAGAGGAAACCTGCTACATTTTCTTAAATGCAGCAAGGGATCTTTTATATGCACTTTCCCACATACAGGAAAGCACATACCACGGCCTTTGTCCAGTTGTGATGCACTGGTTGGAACAAGAAAATCCCCAGTCAGTTGAATAGATCCACCGAGGTGGTTTGATTATGTGACACAAGTACCTCAAGCGGGCACTCTTCTCGTTCCAACCAGTGCTCCACAACTGGTGTAACAAAGGCCGTGGTATGCACTATCCTGTCTGTGGGATAGTGCATATAAAAGATCCCTTGCTTCTAATCGAAAAGAGTAGCCCATGAAGTGGCGACAGCGGGTTTCCTCTCTATATATCTGTGTGGTCCTTAACCATATGTCTGACGCCATATAACCGTAAATAAAATGTGTTGAGTGCGTTGTTAAATAAAACAGTTCCTTCCTTCCTTCAACCGGCTGAGCTAAATCCCGTATTCAAGTCCAGCAATCATTGATACAAGGTCTGGTATTGATAAAAAGCCCCCCCCACCCCCCCCCCCAATTTTGTTTTTAAATAAACATATACCCCCCCTCCCCCTGTATATATTTATTGGTAAGCCTTACTTCACAAGTTGCAGAACAGCTATTTATTGACCTTGTTTTGTAACAGAAAACAATAGTATGGAATACACGACGGGAAAAGATACTCCTAATTATCTTCTGATTCAACATAGTTCGAAATACAAAAAAATACATGATGTTATGTAACACATGATTGATCTACAAATATGATATGTACATTAAGAGAAAATCGCACCGTGTATTCTCCACGCGGGCTTCATCTGCTGTCTGAGACACGAGATGTTCTGGTAACACTGAACTGCTGCATCCAGAGCATTCACTCCGTCCCAGGGAGCACTGGATGCATGGGAAGCTTTACCATGGAATTTGATCTTGAGTCTAAAACGACATACAAACAGCATCAGTGTGCATTTAAATATTACAAAGAAATCTACATTTTAAGAAGAAATGTTTAATTGTTTTGTAATGAATTGATTTTTGTGAATTAAGATTCAAACACTCTGGGCCGAACACACGCCTCAGCTATCTTGGCCGTCTGTCCAGGGCCCCGTTCCAAGAAGCAATCTTAGCGCTACGATCACCTTAAGTGCATAGAGTAGTTATGCACTTAAGGCGATCTTAGTGCTAAGATTACTTCGTGGAACGGGTCCCACGACAGTTTTTCAAAATTAGTTGTTTTGTGGGTAGAATAACAACTATTACAAACGTGCTTTTCATCTGGAAACATGTCAGAATTCTATGTACAATAAAAAAGAAATTTATCTATATTCGTAATACTACTACAGACATTATGCTACGGTACTTTGACAGAAAACCATAGTTTATGCCTTACTGACTTGTGTAGTCTGCAGGCGCATCTTCTTGGGGAGGTTTTTGGGGGTTTGAAACCCCTCCATGTTACTCAAGCAAATTGTCTTTTTTCCCAATATATTTTCCAAGGAATGAGCATGACTCATCTCTCATATAAACTTCGGTCGCCACACTCTAGCCCCCACCCCTACTAAAATTCCTGCACACGCGCCTGGTGCCCATCATTTTGTTTGTTTATTATTCTGAGGATACTGACGAAACGTCCAATATTTTAAATATAACTGTTAATTTTAAGGTGGATTCACAGAAACATTAATATATATATATATAATAGAAAACGTTATGGAATATTGATGAAAGTAGTAATGTAGTTCATATACGTACAAAACGGTGGGCTGGGATAACTGTTTTTAGTCTCATGGAATTTAGGAACCTTTAAGGTGGTTCAAAACCTCAAACTTACTCTGTCATAGCCGCATAATCTGGCGTTGTCCAGCTGCACTGCGATGGATGCGCCATCATGACGCAGTCGATGCCACCAAACGCACCGGCACCGACCAGGTCGATTTTCCCTCCTTTGCCTTCCTCTGCTGGTGTCCCAAGAACAGTCAGCTGAAAATTATCTGCACTGCTGACTTAATCCTTCATACTTAACTATTTAAGTATAGCCTAACAAATAATACATGTAGGCTTTTACATTGTATTACAGTTACAAAATTACAATAAGGAATGGAATGTTTTATTTAACGACACAGACAACACATTCCATACAAAATCAGGGCCGTACCCTCCGGGGGGCAGGGGGGGGGGGGGGGGGGGGGCGCAGTTGCCCCCCTTGAGAATCTCACCCTTTTTTTTTTTATTCCAGAAAATAGCATACACATCTCAGGGTTTAATTTGTATAATGTTTCATTTGTTTATAAAAAGTAGTGCCCCCTTAGGATTTTGATCAGGGTACGGCCCTGAAAATTACAATGCTATTTTTGATTTATAACCGACTGTCTTGAGTGCGACAGGACCAGATCAAAAGTCTGTCTGCTGTCAATCAAAACATCGAAAATGTAAATAACCATGTATATCATAGTGAGTTTACGTGGTAACCGACTTGTACCACGCACCTAAGTGACATTGCAACCGGCCTCGGTGGCATCGTGGTTAGACCATCGGTCTACAGGTTGGTAGGTACTGGGTTCGGATCCCAGTCGAGACATGGGATTTTTAATCCAGATACCGACTCCAAACCCTGAGTGAGTGCTCCGCAAGGCTCAATGGGTAGGTGTAAACCACTTGCACCGACCAGTGATCCATAACTGGTTCAACAAAGGCCATAGTTTGTGCTATCCTGCCTGTGGGAAGCGCAAATAAAAGATCCCTTGCTGCCTGTCGTAAAAGAGTAGCCTATGTGGCAACAGCGGGTTTCCTCCAAAAAACAGTGTCAAAATGACCATATGTTTGACGTCCAATAGCCGATGATAAGATCAAAAATCCATGTGCTCTAGTGGCGTCGCTAAATAAAACAAACTACTTTTTTTACTAAGTGACATTGCATTACGCGATAAGGAAGTTTGGCCGAGTGACTGACATGGGGTTTACAAAGTGTGCGGTTATACATATTTATTGCACACTTTTGTCAATGGAAAAACAAGGAAATGTTTTATTTAACCGAGCTACGTCAATGGGATAACAACCCAAACGTGGTACAATGTAATCTGTAAGCATTTATTTTGAACGTAACGAACTCAATTTTAAATTACCTTCCCCAGAGGCTTCCCCGCCTTCTCCAACGCCGCCTTCACACCCAGTGCCGTGGCCACGCCCACCTCTGCTATGAGGTTGTGTCCGCACGCGTGTCCCAGTCCTGGTAGGGCATCGTACTCGCACAGAACAGCAAGGTTGGGACCCACACCCCCGTCGTGCACCGCCCTGAATGCTGTGTGAAGCTTGTAGTGTTTATCCACTACGAATCCTTTACTGGACAGAAATTCAGACAGGAGATCGTGCGCGTGATGTTCTTCATACCCAAGCTCTGGGTGATCAAAAATAGACTTGCTGATTGTTTTTAATTCTTCTTTTGTAGAATCAATAGCTTTACAGGCGACGCTCTTCAAGTTATCCATACCTAGAAACTGATAAAACTGGAAGACGAATATTATATATCATTTAGTTAGCAGCTCCACTCATACAAGCTGCAAAAAGTCAGGGTAATCACTGGCGTAGGGTTCTGTTTTTGTAATTTTAAAAGAAAATATGGGATATTAATAAACTCGATTACCAAACTAATAACTGAAACACTTGACATCACTAATTTAAATATTTTAAAATATTTTAAAATATATTTCATCCCATCAATTCATTGGATTATATTACAGGAAAAGAACGTGTATTTCAACGACGCCTCAGCACATCAAACAGTGCCTTAATAATTACCACTTATATAAGCCACTCTTATCGATTAGTAGCCCGAGGATCTTTTATATACATTTTTTTCAACAGACAGGACAGCACATACTATGAACTTTGATACACAAGTCATGGAATTTACAACAGAAGGTCTACCGAGTGGAATCGATGCACAAGCTCATAGCTGTCCTATTCGTTACTTAAGCCCATGTCAGATATTTAAAGAGACCTAGATACCAACCGCAACAGTTATTTGTGACGGGTAATAAAAAAAAACTTGAAGTCAAGAGTGGTAATAAACTCATAATACAGGGGGGGGGGGGGGGGTAGTAGAGAGAGAGAGAGAGAGAGAGAGAGAGAGAGAGAGAGAGAGAGAGAGAGAGAGGGGTTAGAAAGAGTTTTTTTTTACAATAATGGTATTTAACACTGGGAATAAAAAGCAAGTACTAGGCCACCTAAAATAATATTACATTGCAAATTAACAAAATTACATCATGCATACTACACCAGGCACAACACTACCAAAGATCTTACATTTTACTGGACAAGAAAAGGTCACTGTAAAATAATGTTACAATGCATTTTACATCTGTCAATCCATTCAACTGATTGGGTTCTTTCTCGTTTCAACCAGTGCACCACAACTGGTCGAAGTCCATGGTATGTGCTTTCCTGTCTGTGGGAAAGTGCATATAAAATATCCCTTTCTGCATTAAGAAAAATGTAGCGGGTTTCCTTTGATGACTATATGAGTCAGAATTACCAAATGTTTGACATCCAGTAGCCTATGATTAATTAATCAATGTGCTCTAGTGGTGTCGTTAAACAAAACAAACTTCTTCTTTACATCTGTCAAATTATTTTATTATTATTAATTGATTATCTTAAACCCACAAGTTTTTTTAATGACTGTTAATCATTTTACAAATATACAGTGGCACTTTATTTTTAACAGTTTCATTTCCTTAGGTACATTGCCTGTATTGGTTGGCATCTTGAAATAATTAAAATTAACTTGTATAGAAGAACTGAACTACTTTCATTGTATTCCATGACCCCTAAAACCATGGGTTAGATGCAAGAATTACATTTTAGTACCAAATAATAAGGAAGTTATTGTAATTTTCTCAATTTGGACCACCATATTACATGGCCCATTTAGTTAAATCTGAATTTTTATAGCACCATTGCCCTCCTTGGCTCCTACAACCATAGGGTAAATGCAATAATTTTTGTTTATCTGTCAATTTATAAGCAAGCTATAGCCATTTCCCTGATTTGGCCACCATTTTGTCCGCCAATTTGGATTTTGTCTTCAAGGGTGCCCAGATGGCACCCAGTAGATTACTGATGTACACCAAATTGTGCAGACTTTGAACCCAAATTGGCATTTGGCTATTCACATTTTAAAAAAAAATTTTACTTATAATAATAATAAAAAATAATAATAATAATTTCTTATAATATGGAAATCTACCCTGATCATTTAGATAATGGATTAATCCATCATATACTTATTTAGTTGTTAGTGTCTATATAAGAAGGTGTTTACTTAGCTGAAATATATATTAGCTAACAAACAAGTAAATTAATATATACCATATTTTGGGAAAGGTACCCTCGGTGGATGATCTTGTAACCCCGGTAGTTAGGTACTATAAACTATAAAATCCACCCTATTGAAATCTTAAGTGTCTAATTTTCCTAGAACTATCCCTAGCACTGATAGTAAACATACAGTAAGGTTATTCACATATATATATATATTTTTTTTTTTTAATTAAATAAAACAAATTAATAATAATAGTAATTTCTTATAATTTGGAAATCTACCCTTATCATTTGGATATTGGATTAATCCACCATATACATATTTAATTATTAGTGTCTACATAAGAAGGTGTTTACTTAGATAAAATATACAATAGCTAACAAAGAAAGGAAATATTTTATTTAACGATGAACATTTTATTTACAGTTATATGGCATCAGACATATGGTTAAGGACCACACAGATATAGAGAGGAACCCCACTGTCGTCACTTCATGGGCTACTCTTTTCGATTAGCAACAAGGGATCTTTTATATGCACCATTCCACAGACAGGGTAGTACATACCACAGCCTTTGATATGCCAGTCATGCTGGAACGAGAAATCAATAGCTAACAAATACATAAATTAATATACCATATTAAGGAAAAAGTAGGCCTACACTCGGTGGATGATATTGTACCGTTGGTAGTTAGGTACTGTAAAATCTACCCTATTGAAATCTTAAGTGTGTCAGTTTCCTAAAACTATCCCTAGCACTGATAGTAAACATACAGTAAGGTTATTCACATATATTTAAAAAAACACAAAAAACAAACAAAAAACAATTTCTTATAATTTGGAAACCTACCCTGATCATTTAGATAATGGATTAATCCATCATATACATATTTAATTATTAGTGTTTATATAAGAAGGTGTTTACTTAGCTGAAATATATATTAGCTAACAAATAAGTAAACTAATATACCATATTTTGGGAAAAGTACCTTCGGTAGATGAGTTTGTACCCTCGGTAGTTCGGTACCATAAAATCCACCCTATTGAAATCTTAAGTGTCTCATTTTCCGAGAACTATCTCTAGTACTGATAACAAACATAAAGTATGTTTATTCACAAATATTAAAAAAATAGTAATAATAAAAATAGAAAAAAATAATAACTCATTATAATTTGAAAATCTACCCTTATTAGTTAGATAATGGATATACATATTTAATTATTAGTGTCTACATAAAGTGTTTACTTATCTGAAATATACAATAGCTAACAAATACATAAATTAATATACCATATTAAGGAAAAAGTACCCTCAGTGGATGATCTTGTACTGTTGGTGGTTAAGGTACTCTAAAATACAGCCTATTAAATTCTTAAGTGTCTCATTTTCCTACAACTATTCCTAGCACGGATAGGAAACATACAGTAAGGTTATTCACATACCTGGTATATTTTTACAAAAATAAAGGAAGGAAGGAAATGTTTTATTTAACGATGCACTCAACACATTTTTATTTCTGGCTATATGGCGTCAGACAGGAAGGGATCTTTTATATGCACCATCCCAGACAGGATAGTACATACCACGGCCTATGTTACACCAGTTGTGGAGCACTGGCTGGAACGAGAAACAGCCCAATGGGTCTACCAACAGGGATTGATCCCAGGCTTACCTCACATCAAGCGAATGCTTAATCCACTGAGCTATATCCCACCCCACTTTTACAAAAATAGAAAATGAAAATTACAAATAACAAATTGTAAATATAGCCTGATCATTTAGATAATGGATTAATCCATTATATTCATAATTAATTGTCAGTGTCTGCATAAGAAGACATTTATTTAGCTGAAATTAACATTACATATAAAATGGAAAATCTACCCCTATAAATTATGAGGCTTATAAAATTGAAATCTGAAGTTTATCATTTTTGCAAAATCTACCCCAGCACAGACCTGTCAACCCTCCCGGATTCCGCGGAAGTCTCCCGGTATTTGATCAAATCTCCTTTCTCCTATGCGGGAGACAGTTTCTCCTGTTAAATGACATTTTTGTAAGCATACAAAAAAATCGATCATCTTTTGTCAAAATAACAGAAGAGAAGTAACTCTGCCTTTTTTTCTCATTCGAAAAATGTCGACTACTTTCGGTTTCCGAGAATGTAACAGGCCGAATTGTCCCCCGACTGTTTAACCTTTGCCGAAGTGAGAATTGTGGGATAGCCTATTTATATTGTTAAAAAAAACACATGGGAGTTTATAAAATGACGTGTTATTATAATGTTTGTTGTCATCGTAATGGCTACGAGGCGTGTTGCCGCTAATTCAACAGGCTGTGTATTGACATTCAGTGTTGCCATATAAAAAAAAAAAACTATCCAATTTAGTTCTAATAACACCTCTGAATTGTAAAATGTCTTCCCATTGGATTACATAGGCCTAATGCAACTATGACGAATCTGAACTGCCAGACTCCCGAGTTGACCGCAATACACACGATGCATGTTAAAATCACATCATGCATGTCACAGCAAGACAACGAAAAGACCAATTAGCTGTATAAACATACTTGTGTCAGTTAATTTTGTATGTTTGTGCGGTAAAATGTTGGTTATGGGTACACTTCAAGAAATTATTTTTGTACAATTAAAAAATGTTGTGTTTGACATTGACATAAAGTTACTCACGGAAATGGGTATAATTCCGGTATATTTCACACGTCCGTAATGAGGTTTTACTTATAATTAATGAAAATACAATGTTTATTCAATTATTGCATCATTATAATGATTTTAAATAAGTACCACACCACCGTTCCTCATTATAGTAAAAACAATATTAATTTATAAGATTTATATAAATTTGTCTTTGGTACTTGGGTACACTAACCACAAATGATAATGTAAGGCTGTAAGTGTAATACCGTAAATGTACTAATTAAATTTTTTATTTCTTGTTCATTTTTTTTTTTTAATATGTATTAAATCATAAGCATATTAAGTACATGTGCAGCTTTGGCGCAATCTAAAGCCCTGACATTAGCCAAATATCATGTACCACAATGTTAGGTTAGTTGTTAGGTCATTTCACTCTCACCTTACCTGTATAGGTGGTAGATAATGAATTAACCCACGATTATATATTCATTTTTACATATACTGTATATATATTCATGTTTACATATCTGATACAGACGTTAAAACCCCCCTAAAACACTATGCGATATATTATTCACTTATTATTAATATTGTGTCACGTTCACAAACGAGTAACTTTACAGCATTGTTTGTAGTCTGATACATCTGTCATAAACTCAGTTGCTGACTTGACGGCAGGTGTATTAGACTACGTAGGTACGTCAAAACATCAGAAGTACAGATTAGATGAAAAAAACACATTGAAATACGCTCAGTTATAAAACTGATTTGTATTACTTAATATTTTATTAAATGCTCAGATCTATATTTGACATAATTTACTAGGGAATTAGGTCTACTCGTTCATATTTATGTTTATTTCCCGGGGAAACGTATCAGACTCGTTTGTGATATGGGGCGTGGCTTACGAAAAAGGGTGTAGCTTAAAATCGCATTTCGCGAGACGTTACATCCTGGTGGCTACGATTAAGTATTTCCCGTATCAGGTCACGCGGGAAAGGCGGGGGCGCAATTTGCCGTTACTTTTCTCAGAAGGCTGGAAATAATGTATTTTAAAGCCTGAAATTAATTTATTTTTTCCGTGGGATCATGCCTCTAATCCCCTAACAGATTGGAGCATCAAATACATGTATTTGTATCTCCCAGACCACCTGACAGTGTTCCACCAAATAGTACTTTCAAATACATGTCTATTGTATAATGTTATTATTGAATGTACACGCACACGCGTTAATAATTCTAACCTACTAGCCCCATTTTCCAAATGAGAGAATTTATACGAAGGATATTACTGCAACATAGTCGATACTTAATACTGTTATGACATCCAATAGCCGATGATTAATTTAATAAATCAATGTGCTCTAGTGGTGTTGTTAAACAAAACAAACTAACCCGTCGATACTACAGCTAGATTAACAGGTTACACCAGGGTCGTACCTGGCGGGGGTTTGGGCAAAGAGGCAGTTAATAAAGTCATTCTTAATGTTACTCATAAAGTAGTTTGTGAATAATAAATTATTACGTTTGCGTGCGTGCCATACGAAATGTAATGAACTTGTGTGAGAATAACTTTAATCTCCTCGCTCTCACTCGGGAATACCACAATTCAGAGTTATTCCATAAATTTCGTATGGCACCCAAACTCATGTAATAATTTTTTTAACCATTACGTATTAATAGGCCTACGAATTGGTTCACATTGCCGATGACATTATAATACATTGCATTTTGTAATACAATTGATAAAATCTTATTAAATTTGTGCATTTAACGTCAAATAATAAAATTATATATATTTTTTTAAATTTAAATAAATAATTTAAAAAAAGAACTAAAATCCCAAACCAACCAACCCCTCCTCCCCCAATGAAACCCAACAAACAAAACCATACAACCCCCCCAACAACAAAAGAAAATTAGGGTAAAATATATGTATAAAAAGGGCTTTGTTTAACGACACCACTAGAGAACATTGATTTATTAATCATCGGCTATTGGATGTCAAACATTTGGTAATTTTGAGTCTTAGAAAGGAAACCCGCTACATTTTTTCCATTACTAGCAAAAGAACTTTTATATGCATCATACCATAGACAGAATAGCATATACCACGGTCTGATATACCAGTTTTGGTGCACTGGCTGGAACGAGAAATAGCCCAATGGGCCCCAACAACAGGGATCGATCCCAGACCGACCGTGCATAGTAACTTAAAGAAAATTGTCTTCTTAACTGTTCAAGGAGTTTTAGACTATACTGAGGGAACACCTCGAATTGTAGACCAGATTTAATTCACTACTAGCGTAGTAATGTCTGTATTTCATACCAAGTTGTAATGTAGGATTGAATGTCTAGTGTTGAATGTGCTGACTATATGTTCCCAGTCAACTTCTGACAATATGAATGGATTTTTGATGCAGTCATTATTTCGTCGCTATCTGTGTAATCCTTTATTTCTTTCCATCAGTATATTAACTACTCGGCTGCATGTATTGCAGTGATTCGTTTTTCATAAAAATGTTCATTATTAAAGGAACTGATCACAGTCCTGAATTACAGAAGAAGTTTGTTTTGTTTAACAACAACACTAGAGCACAATGATTTATTAATTATCAGCTACTGGATGTCAAACATATGGTAATTTTGAGTCATAGTGAGGAAACCTGCTATATTTTTCCTTTAGTAGTAAGGGATCTTTTATATGCACCATCCTAGACAGGATAGTACATACCATGGCCTTTGATATATCAGTTGTGATGCACTGGCTATGACGAGAAATAGCCCCATGGGTCCACCAACGGGGATCGATCCCAGACTGACCACACATCAATCCCAGACTGACCACACATCAAGTGAGCGCTTACACGCACCTTTTCTGTTACTAAGGTTATAATAAGCAATTGCCAAAAATATTAACATATATACGTCGGGTCAATACCCTCAACTCCTGCTATGTGCTAGAGTTTCATAATCTTAAACAAAATAAAAACAATAACCTTATATAATAACAAAAATAGTGTCTACAAAATAGTCGAAAATCATTGTTTTAAAATAAAAAAAATTAGGACTTGGGGCTGAATGTATGAAAGGTATTTGTCCCTATTAATATTATCCATAATTTGCACAAGGTATATATTGAACAATATTGAATGAAAAATCAAATCGTTTTCAAGAAATTATTTTAAATAAATGGTAATTCGTAAACATTATGAAACAATTTACACAATTATTGTATGTCCACACAAGTAACAAATTTCAACCAATTACAAACTTTACGGTAGGTTTGAGATACTTTTATTGGGCGCACTGACAAATGTTTCTGCCAGTATGCATATAAATATAATGTACATCAGCTTTGTCCATCTGTAAAAGGATTGACAATCATCTCACTCATGGCAAGGTTGCTCAGACAAAATTGACCCGTACTAAGATTGCTGAACACCTCATGGAAGAATTCCAATTTGCAAAGTCTGTTGATGTGAAATTCCCTGAGCCTCCATCACGCTTCAATTAAAACACTTTAGATAATACAATAGCAAGGTTTGGTATTTGTATCACAAATTAATGTAATTTTAATATATAATCAGGTCATATAAATATATAATAAAAAATATATATATAACCATGTGTGAAAAGGCCTTTAAATAATAAAGAACTACATGCTAACATGTACTGTATAAGACAGATGTTTGTATATTCACAACCACCACTACAAGCACATGTACAGGAATTTTCGCAGGAGCGAAGGGGTCTAGACTTTGGTGACTAATGTTTATAGGGAGGTTAAGTCATGCTCCCCCGGAAAACGGAAAATATATTGGGAAAAAAAAGAAAATCTACTTCAGTAGGGAGGGGTTTCAATTCCCTGCACATGCTCCTAATTTTATTTAAACATATACAGTGTAGCTGTTAGACATTCTTCTCTTGCTCCAACTGCAACTTAAATTCATCCTGAATACGTGGAAGGAGGTCAGGATTTTCAAAAATGTCAACCATTGTCATTGATAAAGCTTTGGCAGTGGACAGTGTGTTTTCCTGAGCAGATTCTGAACCTGAAATGAAATATAAAACAGACAATAAAATAAAGAACGTAAGCAGCTATATGTCGTTTCTAAAGAAACAAAACTGTCATCAACATCATTGCTGTGAATCATATTCTTCAATGATATATGTATGCGTACCATCTAGATCAACAAATCACGGTTCTAAGTTTCTTTATTGTAAGCTTTTCTATGCTTAATAGTTTCTTATTTTGAGCTATCTATAATCTATTTTTATGCTTATATCAACCCTGCCACAGACACATGTTGAAGTAATTGTGATTGTCTGCCCAGACCAGAAAAGACTCGGGGGCAAAATATCTGAAAGGCAACCCACTTTTATGACATTGTGGTCTTTTCAGGAGGGCAAATGATCACGGTCCTTCACTAGACTTGTTTTTGCACCTAGCATTAGCTAAATGTGACATGATAAAAGATGATGGTACCAGTCAAATTGGTTTTGAGTGCTTGGCCTCCTAAACATGCTAAATATACTGTTAACACCAATTAGCAACAAGGCCCTTAAGAAAATAACCTGCCTGGGAGAAAAAAAAAGGACTCAGATGAATAGGTTACTACAAGAAGCATCCCACTAGTATAATAAAATAGGATGCTGTTTTTACCATTGCAACAAGGCACCTTTTATATGTGAATATTTTAACTAACAGGATAGCACATACCTTAACCTTTGACATACTAGAAACTTTACTAGAGCTATATCGTGTTCCTGCTCATCAAAACATCCTTCCGACTCAATTTTTGTGTACACAGATACAATTTTGAATATTTTGTTTTGTCTTTCAGATTTGGAGTACAATTTGAAATTATTAACACGCATTGGGTTAGACATACTATTAAAAGATAGCAAGAATTTACTAAGGTATATACTAAGCTACACACAGGCAGTAACAGCGAGCTCCTTAGTATGACCACTTGCAGTTCCGATGAAGAAATTTGGGTGGATGCTTGGCACAACGTGAGATACATTTCCCATGTCTGTGGACCCTCCTGCTTTCCGACGCCTTATCTCATCCTGCTCAAACTTCATCCCAATCGCTTGGCCGTTCTCATCAAATAAAGAGGCCAAAACATTGTTTGACATTAGGGACGAGTATCCATTCTTACTGAAGACGTATTCTACCTACAAAATATGTACAATTAATAAAAACTGCATCATTAAATTAACAAAAAATACAGAATTTAAATTAACTCGTAAAATTTTAAAACAATACATCACTGTTGATGATGTTATAACTTATTTTCATCTTAATATCCAGTTTCAAGATTTAAGAATATGGTCTGAGATAATAAGGTGAAGCACCTGGGCCGCTTCCTCGAGACACACATCTGAGAGTTTTATTTAACACCACCACCAGATCACATTGATGTATTAATCATCGAATATGCACCACCCCACAGACAGGGTAGCACATACCACTGCCTTTGATATACAAGTCGTGATGCACTGGCTGGAATGAGAAATAGCCCACTGACAGGAATCGATCCCAAACCGACCACACATCAATCGAGTGCTTTACTGCTGGACTATGTCTTGCCCAGATTTACTGCTGGACTATGCAAAATAATACAATGCCACCATGTTCCCAATAACACAATCCCAGCCCCTGCCCCTATGAGAGAGAGAGAGAGAAAACTCACTGCTACCATATAGGCGATCTTTTATATGCCATTATCATGAAATTCATGGTATACAGTTTTCAATGCAAAATAGCACAATGCCACCCTCTATTCCCAGTAACACAACTCATGTTCACCCATGACAATGATGATAATGCAAATGAGATTATTTTAAAACAGCCAATATGAATTTAGGTAATACAATATGACTATCAAATCTCTGCTGGTTTAGTGTCATTGCCAGTTATTGTACCTTGCAGCCTGTTGACAATGCTGCTCCGTCAACACAATCAACAACCTTTAGCTTCAGTTGTTCAACCTCTGGATCGGTCGGGGCTCGGGCTCGCACATAATACAGAAGTTCTGTGACATCTGGGATTATGTTTGGTTTACTGCCGCCATTTGTTATAACACCTAAAAGAAAGAAAAATATATATATTGTCATTCACAAGTGAGGTTTATAGTGGTACAGATGGTAGCATTGTGGACCTTATCCATCCAGTGATCCATGACTGGTACAAGTTTTATCTATTGGAATGTGCTTGCCCAACAACTACATTCCTTTTGGGGTAATAATTATCTTTAACAAAGGGACTTCATTTGTACTTCACTAGGCCAACCAGCATTATCATAAATACACTAAACTTTCAACCAAAAAAAACTAAAAAAATTCAAACAAGCCTTTAACAGATCTATTAAGAAATTAAGAAAATGTGCCCAAGACGGACGTGCTTGAACTTTCAGTGATATAAGCCTGTGTCAAATGGATAACTGAATAAGAAAAAGAAAGAAAAAAGAAAGAAAAAGAAAAAGGTGTAATGGAGTTTTTTAAATTAGTACATCCAATTTATAAAATATCTCTACTATAATATAAGCATATAATATGGTCACCACAAACAATTACTGCTCCTGCCTCTAGAAATGTCTTACTATAGAGATGTGCAAAGTACCTTGTTTTGTTAACTACACCATTAGGGCATATTTGGTAATTTTGACATATACATGTAGTCTCAGAGAGTAAGCCTGCTACATTTTTTCATTAATAACGAGAAATCTTTTATAATCACCATCCCCGAGACAGGACAGCCAGTACCATGGCCTTTTATATGTCTGTCGGAGTGCACTGGCTGAAATGACAAATAGCCCAATTGGCCCATGACAGGGGATGATCCTAGACCGACCACGCATCAGGCGAGCATTTTACCACTGGACTACATCCCGCCCTGGATGTACAAAACAACCTATGAGAAAATCGCACCATGTATTCTCCACGTGGGCTTCATCTGCTGTCTGAGACACGAGATGTTCTGGTAACACTGAACTGCAGCATCCAGAGCGTTCACTCCGTCCCAGGGAGCACTGGATGCATGGGAAGCTTTACCAAGGAATTTGATTGAGAGTCTTAAAAAGAAAACATTTTAAAATGAATTCATCTTAACAATGATTCAAAGCTGCAATCTTGCTTTCTCTTTCAATAGCAGCACTAGCTTTACCACTTGTCTAATTCAACAATGGCAACATTTTGAAACAATTGGCAAATTTTATTTTAATTTTATGAAATAATTTCATGTAGTACATGTAGTTGATACTTTGTTAGAAAATAACTAGGTTTAACAGATAATTTTACCAAATTGTCTGCTATCCCAGATATTGTAATCTTCACTATGATCCAGGGTGGGAATTGGTGAACTGTAAAAAAAGAGGAAATCTAGAGGGGTCCTGGAAATTCTTGAAATACTAGGTTAAAATCTATGCCATCTGACACATTTTGGAGGAAAGGACGATTAAAATGCGAGGAAACGCAATGTCCCATGAGAGGAAAACAGCTGTTGCGAGGAGAATTCCCACTGCTAATGATTACAGGGTTCGAAATAGGAAGTAAAATATGGCCTGCTAGAAATAACACAGCACAGATTGAGTAGAGGGTTTGGGACAGTGTGTGGAAAATTAGAACCTCTGAGATGTATTTCAGGGTATTATAAAATTAAAACACAACAGAATCACAAGCTCAACCTTAGCTAAATAGAAGATGAGATGATCGTACATATATCATCCGTCTCTTGAAAAATTACCGCCGATTTTATTTCACCTGCTACGTCTAAAAAATGTACTGCTTTTCGCAGGCCGCTATTTCGAGAATGAAAAATAGCAGCAAGTAGTGGCAGCAATAGTTTACAAAAATCACCAAATTAACACAATGATTACAAGTTTATCAACTTATCACCTCGTTTAGAACATTAGCTTTATAATCTGCTATTCATTACAGGGATTTGAGTGGGGCTGGAATGAAAAGGCTTACTGCGGCCGGGGTCCAGTGGCCGCTTAAGGGCCCCTGAAGGAAAATTGGTGTTTACAACCCCTGGAACTGCCAAAAATTGCATTCAATGCTAACAAATCTAAACTGGTTATAACTTATAATATAAGACACACATCATAAACTAGAAACCGTGAAAACATGCAAATGAACCTTGTGTGGTCAACAGTATTGAACATCATGTCATTGTTTTTTTAGAAGAAGAAACAAAAAAGCGCATTTAAGCGTTTCTGCATAGCTCTCACATCCCTGTCATTAACAACAACAAAAAAGCCACCCGTTGATGGGTAGAACGTTAGACATTTCTTGATGACATAATAATGAACACACTGATTGCAACAGATCATCACCTCATTTAGAACATTAACATCATAATCTGTTATTTATTTTAAAAAACCCCACCCAAAACCCCAAACTCCCCAGCTGTTGATGGGCAGATGTATAGACATTTCAATCCTTGATGATATGATAAAATCTTCTTACTCGTTCATGGCAACATAGACTGGTCTAGACCACGTGAACTGTGATGGGTGTGCCATCATGGCACAGTCGATGCCATCGAATGCACCGGAATGGATCAGGTCAATTTTGCCTCCCTGGCCTTCCTCTGCTGGCGTCCCAAGGACAGTCAGCTGAAATTTACATGCACTGCAAAATTAAACATCCCAATTAACTATCCAGATATATCAAATTGTACACGTGTATATTCATACATTTTATATGGTTATGGTATAGGGATATATGTACATATATACACTATACTGTTTTAATTTTATTTTAATTTAGCCAAATAACTGGGTTTCTGCAATTTTTTAAGTTTAATAAATAATTTGGAGAAATTTTTTATACACAGTGCTAGCGCTACTATATCTTTATAAGTCAAAAAGCTGTTGTGTGCCTTAAATATATTATATATATTGAAAAAATATATATATACTGTATGCAAAATGCAGACCTGTGGGAACCTGGGTGTCATAAACACATCTCCACTTCAGGAGGAAAATGTACATATTTTTATCTAGTCCCAACGGATATAGAAAGTGTGGTTTCTTTCTTAAGAAAAGTATGGCTTTACGGTGCACCTAGCACTAATTTTTATCATACTATACAAATAATGGGGGGAAATCTGGTCTGCCCCCCCCCCCCCCACACACACACACACACACTTCAACAGTCAAATTTAACTCATGCAGGGCCTGAAATAGCCACATTAAATTATATTCCAGCAGCTACAGTAGCACTGGGCCCAATTCAATTCAGCATTGTTCTACCTTTCCTGGTGAACTTTACCTTTCCCAGAGGCTTCCCCGCCTTCTCCAACGCCGCCTTCACACCCAGTGCTGTGGCCACGCCCACTTCTGCTATGAGGTTGTGTCCGCACGCGTGTCCCAGTCCCGATAGGGCATCGTACTCGCACAGAACAGCAAGGTTGGGACCCACACCCCCGTCGTGCACCGCCCTGAATGCTGTGTGAAGCTTGTAGTGTTTATCCACTACGAATCCTTTACTGGACAGAAATTCAGACAGGAGATCGTGCGCGTAATGTTCTTCATGTCCAAGCTCTGGGTGATCAAAAATAGATTTGCTGATTGTTTTTAATTCTTCTTTCGCCTTGTCAATTGTCTGATCAACTATATTTTTTAAATTATCCATTGTTTATTGATCGAAAATAATTAATCCTGAAATGTACACACTCGGCAGATTGTTTACAGCAAGATCAAATAACTCCAGCTAATTGTCTCCCTTGCATCTATATACTCAAGCGTCCAACGCAAATAGACTATAACAACTGAGTTTCATTATACATTTTCTTAAAAAAAAAAACCCCACAAAAAACTCCCAACAACAACCAACACCTTATATAGCATGACAAATATTTATAATAAAGAAATATTGAATGAAGACATCAATATACTCTGTAAACGTTTGAGGTGTGTCTAACTGTACTTTTACGAACTTTTTTTTGTGCAGTGGAGGTTTAAGATATTTGTTTTATGTACTGTAGGCTGTGCCTAAAAAATAAATAAAACTAAATTAATGTACTGTTTTGACCATAAACGAACAACCTCGAGTGAACAGAAAAATAAAATGGTTACATAAATATGAGTATGCATATAAAATAAAGAGACTGTCACAGTAAAATTATATTTTATTTACAAAATGTTAAAATTCAGGCAATATATAAAACGTTTTAACAACATTTAAAGAATGAAGACACATAATGTAACACATTTTTTATTTCTGACAAAACTAATAAACAAAATGCATATACATACAGGCCTGTAGGAACCGGGAAGAGGGCTGTGACCCCTATCCCCTGACTTGAGGACGAAAATGCATATTTGTTTTTTTGTTCTACTTTATATAAATAAAGATACAAATCTGGCTTGTGCTCCTCAACAAGAGAATATGCACCCACACAACTAGAAATTGTACAGCCCCACTCCAGATATCGCAAAATCTAATTAAAAGTAGCTCCACTATTACATGTGGACTTAACAGCAGTCCGTTGGAGCTCATGTCCAGTTGATCTTTCATTCGACCAATCAAAACCTTATTTGCAAAATCATGCCAGTGATTTGAAAAAATTCGGGAAATCATTCGGGTGAATTACGAAGTATGCCAGAAACTAATTTCAATATAAAATTAGTTTCAAGACGAAAAAAAAAAACCATGATGGTATAGCCATAAAATCTGTTTATACTAGTATACAATCCAGAGTATTACTGCACTTTTCTCCCCCTCTTTTTTCAATGTTAAAACAGTATAAATAGTCTCGCCTGATATTTTTAGAATGTGTATGCTCCCGAATAACGCTATAAAAGGTGAAGTGTAATTGGTCTATATTTAAATTGTTATTTACAGATGAAATGTCACCTGGATATGGGAGTCCATGCAATGCTGTTAGATGTACTGATAGACCCCAGTAGAGATAATTTTAATCAGATTACATATATCGGGACCTACATGCCTGAAATACCATACATTTGCACTTGGTAATTAAAACAATACACATAATCAATACTTTAATTAGTGTGTGTTGTTTCAAGAGTTGTATTGAAGTAACAGTTGCTAAAATAGTAAAATAATATGGTAATCAACTATATGTATAGTCAACCCTGTTGAAACGGTCACCTGTGTTAAATGGCCAACTGTTTTACAAGGCAACAATATTTTCCTAAATCTAATATAGGACAAACAGACCTGTACTAAGTAGCCATTAGTTAACACTTTTTAAATTTTTATTCAAGTGGCTGCTTAATACAGGTTTAACTGGACATGTCAACACAATGTGTTACGATTGTCCTGTCCCATTACCGATGGGTCATTTGAATACAGATACAGTCATAAATATTGATGAGTGTACACAATATAAACACAGTACAAGTATGTCTCAATCACTATACTGAAATACATAATACATGTATATACCTTTTTTGTTGTTGTACAATGTGTACTTTCAGGTTTGGCATAACAAAACTATCAATATGAAATGTTGTCAAAGACAAAAAACAATATGTTTCTCATGAAGATGACACACTATACATCATGGCAACAGTGAACATGTTATGCAGTGAACAAGTATTATTTTATGTATCAATTACAGGTCATGTTTTAGTTTTAATACATATTAATCAGTTTATAAAATCGTATCTGTAGTGTCAGAGAACTTGTTGAATATGAAACTCATATTATAGCATTTCTGTTGGTTTGATTAGCCACTTTTGAAAAAAAAAGTTTGCAGACTGAAATGCTGTTGCATAGACCAAGAAACCGTTTGCCAGCGAGGCTTTCATAAAGAAATATAAGGGAGAGCTGCATTCAGTACATATGTTTTATCATGAGCACTTGCTAAATTAAAGTTAAGTATAAAATCAGGCTCACTAGCATTTTTTAACACCACACTGAACATAAATATGTTTGTGATATTAACACTGCAAAAGGGTTTACATTTGCTGCTACAAAATGTGAAAATAATGTTTTTGCACAGAAATATTTCGAAAAGGGTGGATTTCCACATTTCTGCAATTCCTGAAATTGGGCACACTAGAGAATTTGTGACTCTAGATAGCAGACAACTATATTACAGCTCTTCCTTAAATGCTATACCAGTACTAAAATACAATAATCTTCATCATCTGTCACTACTATGATGTATTCACAGTACAAGTTACAAACCCTACTACAATCTGTCAACAGTCTAAGACATTTTCTACACACCTGCTTTTCTTGAAAAACCCCCCACAAGATTATCATTACAGTATTACTAGATATTTTCAGGCCAGTGATCCACAACTGGTGTAACAAAGGCCCGTGGTATGTACTATCTTGTCTGTGGAATGCTGCATATAAAAGATCCCTTGCTGCTAATCGAAAAGAGTAGCCCATTGAGTGGTGGCAGAGGGATTCCTCTCTCATTATCTCTGTGTTCTTTAACCATATGTCTGACTCCATATAAACCTAATTAAAAGGTGTTGAGTGCATCATTAAATAAAACATTCCGTTTTTTCCTTCCAGATATTTCCTGGTAAAAAATGTCATGAAAGAACAAAATTAGTGAAGTATCACAGATATATGAACATGCACATTGACTTTGATGTCATATAATGTGTTGTCATGCACATGCATCTTAAATGGAATTGGTCATAGTTACTTCACACAAATTTATGAATGCTGTTACGACGTATGCCATTAAAATAATCCAAGCAAAAACAAAAACACTGTGTTTTACCATCTATAATACAGCAACAGTGTAAGTCTTGGTTTTATTACTTTATACATTATTAATGTAAGTGAACTTGTGTTTTAGGTTTTTATAATTTTATCTAAATGCAACTCTGTGGCTCTTATAATTTATCAACATGAAACCCTTTTTGGATTTTTGAAATATTGACTAGTTTAAATGTATAGCAACGCCTACAATTTTGATGTCGGAACTGATGACTTGTTCTCTTAACTATTGCTGCACTATTATCTTCCAAACAGTTCCCTCAAGTCTCCACATTCACAGAGTAAATACATGACTAAACAGTCCAATTTCACATTTGTCTAAGTTTTGCCAGTCTACTTGTTAGTTCATCCTGCAAAACAAAAAATACACAAATCAGATTGTACTGTAGCAAGCAGAGCCAGTGAAAAATACCATTAGTTTTAGTGGAATAGATTAATATAAATGAATATATTCAATTCTTCAATAAGAATTGTCATTACATTATATTCAAATGTAACAGAAGAATGATGGTATATGATGTATAAGTCGACTCAACTTTTACGTAGTTGAAATGGGCAAAAATATAAATATATATCAGATCGAGATAATGTTGTTCTCGTACAACAGTCAATTACTGGAATTTATTTTGGTGAACCGATTAAAGTACAATGTACAAAAACTATTTTAATAAAGATTTTAAGATAGCTAAAAAAGAATAAGGTCTCCTAATGTGGATTAACTTTGTTCTGTTCTTTCATTTCTCATTTGAATCAATCGCATGGACATCGCTAGCTGATAAATGTAGTTTCACTTTTATACAACGGTGTAAATATTATTTAACACCCACGATAAATAATTACAATGATAAACACTACCTTTTCCGTTCTTTTCATAAATGGTAATATCACTAATAAAACATACTTTCTAATAATTTATTAGGAATTGATGAATCAACAATGACTGAGTACAAATCATCAATTCTGACCAATTAAATCTGCAATTGGGGACAAAATATCAGTGGTCATGAAAAGACTTCATGACTGTTCTGATCATGTGACACATGTGGCGCCAAATACTGGTACTACTTGTCAGTGCCTTTTGCTGGAAATGTTTGATACCATAAAAATAAAATACATTTTATTTAATTTCTCAAATAAAATATAACTTTTATTGTGTGTATCAAACAATCAAATGGACACAGGTATGGGACTTAACAGAGGCTGTTAAAAATACTGGTTAAATAACGCAACCGTAAGGTTTTGAAGCCTAGATTGACCGACGAGTTTTCGTTAGAATCGTATTTCCGTACACACTAACATTTTATTTTATTTTATTAGACATTTATGATGACTCCATGTATTGGCCGACCCCTCTTCTCTTGGTGGTATTTAGAGGCATAAAAAGTTAGCTAATATACAGCGATATATGGCACCTTGAGTGTACCTCTCTTTCTCACAAACAAAGAGAGGTACACTCAAACATGACAAAAGCCTTATATAGACCTAATGCAAACTATCAATACCATCATGAAAATAACAGCTATTAGTTTACTGTTACCTTTATTTTCACCATAATAACATTTTCGGTCCATTTTTACATTTAATAGCAATCTGAATGGTGCTTACAATTTTGCATTTGTATCTTGATGAACACTATGTAGATTCATACAATGTACACATTAAAAAAAAAAAAAAAATCAAACATACAAGCACCAAAGAATAATTGTGGTCAGTTCTTAAATAAAAAATACCATACCGGTATACATATATTACCAGTATGTGATACATCTGAAGCTGAAGACTATTACCTGTTCTTGAGATGCCTGTGTGGACGCAGATGCCCCGATTGTTGTTCCTTGGGCCTGAGGCAGATCCATATTCAAGTCCAAACTAAAATAAGAAACATATAACATGTCATCTACTTTAGAAAGGGGATAGAATTAATTATAGATAACACATTAGGGGCTGGGTTGGAGCTTCACCTAAGATCTCCAATTGTTGCAGGAATGACTAAAATCACCCATATGAGCTCAAAGAAAGCATTAAAAACATGCTAAAAAATTGTTAGTAACAATGACCTCGACTCCAAAAGAAAATATACCCAATGCACATATACTTAATATTTAAAAAATTTTTTTTTTAAATATGCAGTAGAATAACTATTTTCCATCCTTACTGTGTGATATTCACTGGCTATCTGTCTCTAAGAAATACCAAGACTATATTATTACAATAAGATACAGCAGTAAATAAGAGTTTTACAAATAAATAATGCATTATTTCATACAAGAAAATTAATGTTCAATATCCCCCATGTCAAATACATATCCTTTCGCTGAAATGTAAAAACTCAAAAGACTGTGGTCACAAAAACCAAGAAACACCAACAAAACACCCCCCCCCCCCCCCCCAAAATATCAACAAAAAAACAAAAACAACCAACAACAAAATTTGAAGAAACCGTGTAGTTTTGTAGAAGAATGGGTAGGAAAAGTTAAAGTTTGTTTTGTTTAACGACACCACTGGAGCACATTGATGTATTAGTCATCGGCTATTAGATGTCAAATATTTCGTAATTGTGAAATAGTCTTAGAGAGGAAACCTATTACATTTTTTCCATTAGAAGCAATTTAATGAATCTTTTATATGTACCATCCCACAGATAGGACAGAATATACCACAGCCTTTGATATACCACTGGCTAGAATGAGGTTAAGAAGAGGACATTGCCTCATTAGCAATGTTCAGCTACTTAGAGTAATAGAGTAATCACCCTGCTTCATCTGCGACTTGCTGCATGAGACTATCCACCTCTCCCTGTGGGGTGGTCAGTGTTGATGTGTTGGCCATTGTGTTCTCCATTACTGTAGACTGCACGTCAAGGTTCTCAAAAGACTGCTCAAATCTGTCCATTAATTGTGCCACCTGGTAAGTACAATTCAACATGCATGCTACAGGAAGTGGTAATTGTTGTATATTTACATGTAATATTTGTATGCACATTAACTTGAAATTGGTAGCAAATAATTTATACAGTACAGTGAAACCTCTCAAAACTGAACCCTCTGTAAACCAGAATTCCCCAGACCTTTTTCACAGTCCTTTTTTAAAAAACAGTACTAAAATTAACCTCTCCAAACCAGATACATGTACCTCTTAAAACCGAACATTTTACATGTTCAGGTGTAATAAAACATAAAATTTATGCAATTATTAAAAATGTAATAGCTGGTATCAGGCAAACACGTCAACTATTAACAAAACTACACCACAAAAATTAATATTTTTCAATACTGTATCTGCCATATATTTAATTTCTACCCCTATACTAACACAAATGGCTCAGTTAATACATTCATGGTGGACATACCTTTTCAAGATTCATAGATTTCATGGCTGACTCCATGGACTTCACTACCCCAGCCATTGACTGTGTGACTTGTTTTGTTGTCAGGGCTGTCTGAACCCGGGAAGCTACTGCATCGATTCTTGCACTCATGCGTCTGTACGTTAGAGCCTGGTTCTTTTGACGAATAGCATTTTCAGCGTGAATCTTAGCTCCCTCCGTGTTGCCCTTTTGTATTGCCTAGTGTGAAAAAACAAAATGCAAATGATACATCATTACATGATTGCATATTTAAACATGGGAAACTTGGGACAACTTAATAAACAATATGGGTCGAATTTACAACGCCTTTTTATTTCTTACACACCTGTAACTACAAACATTTACAATGCTTAAACACCTGTGTCTAAGAATAACTGGCTTTGTAAATTAGGCCCTACATGTTTATTTAATTCACTTGAAGGTATGTATTATATTAAGCAAATAGTTCAGTTCTCCAAATAAGAAAGGTACAATTAAGTTTTAAAATCGGAATATAGAAAAGTTTATCATTTAGATTTTGTGGTCTTTACACTAACCATGTTACGCATGTATTCGAAACTGTTTTGATGCAGGGTACATTTTCCTAAATGTTTCAATTTGGCAAAAATGTGCTCATGAACATGTACTGTTCTCAAATCCCACACTACCTTGCATAGTGGTGTGATGAGAACGCAGTTTCAAATACACAGTAAATGTTATACAAGTAAGAATGAAGTTGAATAAGATTGGAGGTACTTTCAATGCTTCCTACCTTAAAACACTTTTTAATGTCAGATCTAAAATTGTTGTTAAAGTGCTGAGGAGTTTTTGTAGCCATGTGTGTTACAGTGTATGTGGTATAATACAAGTAAAACAAGATTTACACGAATATGTGAGAGAACATTTTGTTAAGTATTGCATTGCGATATTCGTTATGCAAGTTTCGGAGATCGCTACAAAATTTTAAAATGTTAAATAGTGGATGCTAATCAGTTTTCAGTTGGTTAGTAACTCAAAATTTTAAAAACAAAATATTCTATATGTAGTACCTGATTTCAAGGTGACTTTAGGGTTTTCTATTATTAAATCATTCAAGCACCACAAAAGGTGTAACCATTTTAACTACACATACATTTATGATGTGTTAATTAGCCATCGTTATCCAAACTGTTTGCACTGAATTAGGGTATATCCAGACTGTTTGCACTGAATTAGGATATCCAAACATGTCACTTATAACTCTCTTTTTCTTAAAAGAGAAAAACACACATGAAGCTTAATGAAAACAAAATAACAATACAAGTATGAATTAACATAATAAAAATGTATTCTTTTTACATACCTTTTTCAGCTTTACTTTTTCTGTCTTTTCCGACTTCTCTGACTTGACAGCATTTCTTTCCAAATCTTTAGCGGCAAACTTTAAATTGAACAAGTGTTCTAAATAATGTTAAGATCAATACATTATATGGCAATGCTGTGTGTTAATACATATATTTCAGTACGTTGTATATGTATTTGTATTTCACCTAAGTTAAATACATACATGTACTAGCAGTTATATATACAGACTTTAAAATGAAACAGATCATAAGTTCCCCCATTAGATGGTTATGGGTCTGAAATCTTTTAAAACTGGACATTGCACTTGTAACCAAAACAAAATCACTTTTGGATGACTTTGTCACTAATTTCACCCCCCCCCCCCATTAATTTACCATGCATTATGTCCACTGTTTGAAAAAATAAAAAGAGGAACTTCAGAGAAAAGTAACATGCTGTATTAACTTTATTTGCAGTTTGTTTAAACTTGCACATAATCTTATACATGTACACTATCAGGCGTGGATTTAGTGGGGGGCCCAAGGGGCCCGGGCTACTAATGGTGCTACTAATTATCAGTCAACCAACCCAATGCATTTGAAACATTTCACATACATGAAAAATCTTTGTCAATACTGCAATAACAAGACTATATGAATGATATCTGCAATTTTCATGGATGGTGCTTTGTTCGTGACAAAACAATGATCCCAAAGACAGTATATTAAAGACTGTCTTCAATCTCAAATGTACACAAATTAAGGCAATAATTAAAGACGTAGACTTATAACCAACTACCGGCCTCGGTGGTGCCGTGGTTAAGCCATTGGACTACAGACTGGTATATACAAGATTCGCAGCCTGGTACCGGTTCCAACCCAGAGTGAGTTCTTAAGGGCTCAATGGGTAGGTGTAAGACCACTACACCCTCTCAGGGCTCTTCTCTCTCATTAACCACTAACCAACTAACCCACTGTCCAGGACAGACAGCCCAGATAGCTGAGGTGTGTGTCAGGACAGCGTGCTTGAACCTTAATTGGATATAAGCATGAAAATAAGTTGAAAAAAAAGAAAAAAGCATAAACAACTTTTATTTAAAGTAGGCTTGACAGTTCAATGTAATATCTTACATTCATAAATGATAATATACCATCATTTAACCAACTATATTAAAAAAAAAAACCAAAACCTAAAAAAAAAAACCCAACCTATACCTGGGGTACACGGAACCTGCAGTGCATGCCGGGCAATCATCCCCCGTGTGAGGTCATACACTTGGGAGATAAACCCATAATCGCACCCGTGATGTGGGCGAAACTCTGTATATGTAGCCTTACACCTACCCATTGAGCCTAGCGGTGCACTCACTCTGGGTTGGAGCCATTACTGACATGAAAAATCCCCCATTGCCTCGGGTGGGATACAAACACAGTACTGTATATTGCTGTGTATTAGCCGACTCCTTGAATAAGCCGACCTCTTAGCTTGACCCTAAATATCTAGTACAAAATCATCGGCCTTGTGTATAAGCTGAAGTCATCTTTTGTCCAGCTGTATGATGTATCGATTTCAATAATACTGTCAACAAATAGACTTGTACTTTTCTTGTTCATTATATTTGTTTTCCCTTTAATTATTACAAACACGGTAATCGCAATCGCAATCAATGCGGCAATGCTAACATCTACCATGACGTGAAAAATAATTTAGAACTGATAAAGCATAAACAGAAAAATAATAATTCAAGCTGTACCAACATATCTCTGCACACAAGTAACTAATTTATTCACACAGGGAAACAAAAGACCATGCGGTCCGTGACTGCAGTTCACTTGATATGGTATGGTCATATTATGACAATAGTGGGAGTAATTATCGTCCTGAAATTCATGTTATGTTTTTTCAGTCGGTAATGTTAATAATGAGCTTAATTTATTTATGGCATTACTTTACAGTTTAATGCACCCTCCCAACAAAACAATAATATTAGAAATATAATACTTGTTTGAAGAAAAAACACTGTTTTGTATCTTAAATTTGCTATATGAAAGACTGGTCCCAGCACAGGTCAAACAAAGATGGCGGACAGATGGAAAGAATAAGTTTTTACCATTGAAGTGACAATAAAACAAGTAATTTTTTATTATTATTCATCAAACTTATAATCCATTCAAGACTAAAAAACTGCATAATATTGCATGATGGGGTGTTTTATTTATACTATGCACAAATTATTGTTACATAATCTGTGAAAGGCTAACAGTCTGATCAAACTTTATAAGTGACGGTCGGGAGTATTTTCGATCGGAATTTTATGATCCAGTTTGTTGCCTCCATATATAAGCCGACTCTCTTCTTTTGGAAAGTGTTTCTAGACTTCAAAAGTCGGCTAATACACGGCAATATATGGTACCTACCAGTCTGAAGTCTGATGGCATAACTACTACGCCACTGAGGCCAGTTTAACCAATTATATTTATAAGACAAATTGGGAGAATAAAATACACAATCAAACTGTACCTATCCTTAAAAATAATTAATTATTAAAAGATTAATCCAATTAGGATAATACCAATACAGGCATGTGTACAGAAAATTGTGCAGGTGTGTCTAAACTATTGCAAGTGATCATTTTTGGACAGTAAAATGGGTTTGGGAACAAGTTGACCAAACACTGGGGTGAGCTGGTAACTTTTTAAGGGCGAGTTGATAAAACAGTTTGGGAAGAGTTGTTCAACTGCTGGGGAAAGTTGGTTTTGGGGCGAGCTGACCAGCATTCCATTATAATACCGAAATCATAACCACTGCAGTCCACTACATATTAATTTCATACCATAACTTACCACAAGTACTCAGCTCAGAAAGTAAACAAACTTACAAAGTGAAAACACTTCCTCATTTCGGTTCCCAAGATTATTATAAAATGCTATTCGGATAGCATGTTTACCAACAAGAAATTTCAATTCCATTATATATGAAACTATATAAAAAGGATACTATCCATGGCTTTGCGTACGTTGCCTCAAAACTGTATAAACTATTATCTGTCTTGTTATTCTTTTATAACTAACTATGACTGTCTTTCTTGTGACTTTTACTTGTGAAAAACGTCACACTTCTGTGATGCACAATACTATTTAAAAAGCAATCAAATATTATAATAAATTTAATTTCAATGGAAAATATAAGTCTAATTTTCATTTATTCAGACGTAATTAGTGTTACTATATTTGTATACAATAAACTTTAGCTTAGATATTATTTACCAAAATGTAATTAATAATATTTTATTATACAATGTATGACAGGTAAGTAGTATGAGTAATTCTACTTCCGGAATTCCCAATATGACATCATCAAAATATGTGTACACACACGAGCACATGGTCTGGCGAGTATGTCGTCTGTTAAAAATATGAAGCTTAGCAAGAAAAGAAAAAGAAAACATCTTTCTGATGAAAATACAGATGAAACGAAAGAAACAAAAAAGAAAAAAGAAGAATTTACTGAAATCGAGTTTAAATTAATGCTTCGGGATTCCAACACAATATTTGTTGGTAAGTGCCCACCTCTCCCATTCAATTTCCAAAGCAGTAGGCCCTAACCCACAGTAAGCTGAGATTTTTTTGTAACTTGCAATAACATCAGTAACCAAGTAATGTCAGGAATATAAAAATTTTGAGCACACAACAAAGCACTATAAAAGTTGGTGCTATTAGCTGGAATCCGGGTCGTTTCGAACCTAAAAGTAAAACCGAGTCGTTTCGCCCCACAAAATAAATACCTTTAGGTACGGTTATAGAATATGTCCGCCACCTAAATACAACCATTTATGATTTAGGCCTACTATACACTAAATAATGAATATGTAATTTTCGATAATTTTAACTACTCTGACGATTACTAAAATAAAGCCAATAACTCGAGTTAATTTCTATTTTATTTTATTTTATTTTAGGAACTTTGCGTTATTTTGTGTTTTATTTCAGGAACGGTTAGGGTTTAGTTTGTTTTAGGAACATAGGGTTGAGTGATTTTCTGTTTTACTTTATTTTAATTTAGGAACTTTGTCGGTTGATTGTTACAGAGGAGTGTTGATAGCCTACACGGCTACAGAGTGATTAGGGTTAGCAAGGGGGGCTGGGGGGGCTGCCCCCCCCCCATAAGTCTTAATGTCCGTATATTTTTTATTATTATTTTTTTTTTTCTAAATAAATTATTTTTTTTTATTTCTTTTTCCTCCGCAAAAAACCCATTCCCCACTTTTTTTAAGAATCCCCACCAAAAAATCCCTCTTTTTACAGAAGGATTAGTGGCGGACAGATTCTATAATCTCTCCGTTTCATGTTTTAAAAATACCATTACATTGATCATTTTTGAGTCTACTGATAATAAATATTTGACATATTAATCACTAATACACAGCAGGACAGAGAGCGATTATAACTGTACAAATGTCCATCTAGCAGTCAACCGGCAGAGTACTTGAGCTACCAAGTCTAGATACATGTACTCTTGACTGTAAGAGAGCTAGACAGACATTTGGACAGTTATTAGTCCTATTACAACTGTCCATCTAGCTCTCTTACAGTAGGTCGGAGTACTTGGGCTAGTATTCCGATACATCTGCCGTCAACTTAATTTTGTGTCAGATACACTGCTGTGTATAAAACTGCTATACCATAGTTTGTCACCCAATAGCCGATGTATTTTTCGTGCTGGGGTGTCGTTAAACATTCATTCATTCGTTCAAAACTGGGAGTGCTTGTGACCAAGATGGCCACATCACATTTATGCAATGTTTAACAAGTGAACTCGCTGGGGTTTTTTTTTATCAACTCAGTGTTAATTCAGTATTCCACTAGCTGCCTATTACAACATTAAAATAATCTAAATTCTTGAGTATTGATCCAACTTTTAAATATAAATACTATCGGATAATCTGCTAAACAACTCTAAACATAAATTTCAATTTTTTCAAATTGGTTGGTTGGCAGATTGACAGTGCCATGAGCGATGTTGAATCGTTTAGTGGCTAATATGTTGAGAGTTGTTAAGTACTTCCATCAAAGATTCTAGAATATTTATAAAATCCACTAGCCATGGGATCCTTGATTTAAAAAATTTACTAGCCGTGATTAAAAATTCACTAGCCCTACTTTTCTTTAAGTTAATACAAGTTTACTAAATAATAGTAATAATCAGATATGTCACCTAAAGAGGGAGATACAGCTTGAAAACACTAAGTTTGGGGTTGGGGCAAGATATTCATATTTACAAAATAGACTTAACCAGAGTATGACAAATATTTTTAAAAGTCACTAGCCACAGGGCTAGTGGGTTTGTGAAAACCACTAGCCCACCAAGATAAAGCACTAGCCCAAATTCCTGATCAATTATAACTGGATTTTTATCTAATTTTTGTAACATAACACATTTTCGAGTATAACAGTAAAATAAAACAAACACTTAAATCATGTTGTAACTTTCAGTTTTTTGTCGTGTTGTACGTTTGGTTTTTTGTCAAGTGTGATCCATTGTCATTAGTTCCGTTCGGCTAGTGGTTTTGTGTTTCTCACTAGCCCGAACTTAAAAACCACGGGCGTCGGGCTAGCGGATTTGTTGTACTCTGACTTAACTGCAACATTTTACCAAAAATTTCACTAGCTGTTGGGCATGGCAATAGTAGACCTTTATTTACTAACCCAACATTGAATATCACTAGCCATGGGAGTGGGGCTACCATAATCTAGAACCCCCGACTTCCATTAAAGATAGTCACAGTTTTGTTTTTCTACCTAATTATTATACAACTTGATTTGAGGGACTACAATTATGTGTTCCAGTTACACAAATTTTAGTTAAATTTTCTTATTCACTGAAGACAAAAGAGATAAATTTATCTTATTTGTTTCAGGTCTTGAAAGGTTTATTGAAACTGCACAGCGTTTTCAAGAAGAAGAGTATGACCTTGTTCTCCAGTACTGCCGGTCATCTAATGATTGTTCAGAGATATTTTCTCTCTTAGAAGCAGAGAAACGAAAGCCAGCTGAGGTATGATACACATGTTTTTACATCTATTTGACAACGTATTGTGTGCATGTCATGAGTTAAAAAACCCAACCAAGTTTTATGTTCATTTAAAAATTTAGAAAAATCTGGAAAGAAAGAAATTTTGTTTATTTGTTCTGATTATATAAATTTGCATCACTCCTGTTATTTGTATGTCCTCCCCAAAAAGATGCATTTAAAAAAAAGAGAGATGAAAAAGGTATAAAATGGTGGACTACTCTCATCAGGCTAAATTACTAATTTTTATACCAAATGGCTACCAAATTTAGATTTTGGCTTATAAAATATTCCTCAAACTAACCCAGGGTTCGCACGCATCCTGGAAAACCCTGGAAAGTGCTTAATTTTTTTTTTACCCTGGAAAGTCCTTAAATGTCCTGGAAAAGTCAGTTTACCTCCTGGAAAGTCCTGGAAATTTGAAAAAAAAATTCTACATTTTTTTTTAGTGATGTTACAAATACATAAATAATCGCGTTTGACTTAGGTACCCCTCCCCCAAAAGAAAGAAAGAAAACCCCCCACAAAAACAATACCTAAAACGCATTGATGATTATAATGAGGTCGACTGCCATTGGTCAGTTGTTGAGCAGAAAATACTGTGTTGGTTTATTTGGTCTATAGATAGGCGTAGTGGTGCTCGTTAGAGCACGAGTAGATAATCTTAATTGAGATGGCGACACAATTCTTCAAGCATGGAATCCGGATAAAAATATATACCAGTATGACATTAAAAAAAAGAAAAACGGGTAGATGTGTAAATCACTTCTGCGACAATGCCTAATGGAAAGTGTACGTTTAACGACAGGTGGCTAAAAAAAAAAAACAAGTTAGAAAAAACAAGCACGCGTCTGACGTCATATAAGTTGACTACTTGCATATAAATACTTTTATGGACCTGTTAAATTCGAGTAACTGAATAAATCCATTTAGCTCGTAAACATTAATTAAACAGTGTATAATTAAGTAGGAATTAACACCTCACAAAGGGAGCTATCGCTTTAACAATGGCCCACCGCTTGGGTCTGAATCCTGTGTGGCGAGTCGTGACCATGATTAATCATTTGACCGGAAAGAAGCCCATATCTTTAAATAAACCCCATCGATGTAACGTGAGATTAAGAATGAGTTTAACACCATAGAGGTTTGCAAAGGTCTCCTTTCAACCAGTGGTGACAGTGGGTTTCTGCTCTCGTTATCTGTGTGGTCCTTAACTATATGTTTGATGCCATATAACCGTAAATAAAATGTGTGCTGAGTGTGTCATTAAATAAAACATTTCTTTCTTTCTAATTTGGCATAAGCTATTTTTTGTTCGTTCGAAATTTGGAACACCATTTACTTGGATATAACCGGTTACGCAAAAAGAAATGGGTTACCTGGATTTATTTCTGCGTAACTGATAAATAGGTCACGCAGATTTTCAATTCTCAGAGGCCTGTCACTAGTATTGTCTGTATAAAATGCAAAGTGGACTTAATGTCAGCAACACAGTCGACTTCATGGCATTATGGGTCAGGGTTGTAGTTGTATAGTTGTAGCCACTCTTTGCCATTAGTGTTGGTGCATACCTTAATTTCTTTCATCAGTATTTAATGAATTTGTCTCGTAAACTTTATGTTTGTATTCTCACACAGGTGGCCTTGATCTTCAATACACTGGAATGCATCCTAATCCGAATAGCTGGTGACCTGGACAAGCTGAAGACTGTCGGGCAGCTGGTTGTACAGCGTCTTGTGGCATCACACTTGCCGCTGATTTGCGTCTTTCTCCGCATGAGCAACAAGTCTACACAGATCAAGGCTGCCCTGAAGCTTCTGTGTGCCATGGTGATGATTGGAGGCAGCTCGTGCAGGGCGGTTATATCCCAGTTCAACTTCAACCACCAGAACATTACACCACTCTTTAACAGGAGAGACAGAAAGGTGCATTTATTAGTGCTAGCCAAGTGCGAATTTTGAAAGCAGTTGGCGAATTGTATTTTCATTTGGCGAAATAATTTTATGTAATAACTGACATTTTTTTTTGAAAATAACTTGATTTTTGAAGTTTAATGAACAATTTGACAAAATATTTTGTTCACCCAGAGCAATCCCTGCATTTTATTATTATGTCTATGTTGATCTGAAAATATTTTCGTCACAGTATTATAATTCAGGGCTAGCTCTGATAGTCGCCAAATTTGCCAATTGTGAATTTTAAAAACAACTGGCAGATTTTATTTTAAGTAGGCAAAATAATTTTCCTACATTTTATTAGAAAATAACTGGTTTTCTGCCATTTTTGAAGTTTAATAGTTAATTTGTGGAAACTTTATGTTCACCCAGAGCTAGACCTGATAATTAATTGTTTTTGCTGTATGCATGTTGAAAAATACTGCAGCATGATTAATGAATGCGAATATGAAAATATTTATGTCAGATCTCTTCATTTAAGGGGAGCTATCACTGGCTCCCCATCACTCTCCTGAGACTAATCCAATAGAGTAATTTTATTAGCTCCCCTTAGCATGTCAATATATCAAAAAAAATAGTACTACAAAAGGATTAAATATCAATGCTGTTCCATACAGTAATATTTTAAATGACTCCCCAAAATCAATCAATCACTCCTCTCATTGTTTTTCACTGTTAATTGGTAGTGATTGACTAAATCTATGCATCAAAACACCAAGAGCTAATATTTTCATTCATACTGAGATTTTGTTAAGTATTGATTGGCACAATAAAATGTTTAAAATATTGCTGTGACATATATAGAGGTTATTACCAGAGTGTTTTTCGGTATCGTCAATATCATATATTAGGAATAAAAATTGTATTACATTATTATATTATATAGTAATACATTATTTTTATTCCTAATATATGATATTGACTATACCAAAATACACGAGGGTAATAATCTCTTTATCATATAAGCTCAAGCTTAATACAACGTGTTTTTGTAAACTGTACATGCAACTTTAATTCCAGTCCGCCATTACTAGATATTCAAATGACGTAAGAATATGTGGCGCGGTGTATTTTTGAATGGAAACGACGATAAACTCGAATGACGTCATTTTGGATGTCTTTACATCAAAATAAAGTTATGCCTAAGTTTTTTTGTTTTCTGAACGCTGAACAGCTTTCAGTGTCAAATTGCCATTGAAATGTTTTTATTTGATGACTATGAATGCATACATCAATCATGGAGTGTCACCCAAGTACGTTTGCTTAAATGTCAATAAACCTAGTGCAGAGACCTCGACTAATTTACATCTAATTTGCAAAGTTATCAAATTCTTAAAGTATGTGATCTGAAAAATATGACATACTTTGATTGCACTGAAAATGTAAGATATTATATGATAAATACCATTATTAGATATCAAACAACTGAACCAAACACAAAATAGGACCAACAGCATGATGAAAATGAGTGATAACCAGAAATAATTTCATTTCCTATCTTTCAGGATGATCAAGATGTGCGAACATGTTTGGTTCATTTTGTGATGGCGTTTTTGTTGGCTGGAGACAAAGGTGTTGTCAGAAAACTAGTGGAACAGAAAAGTTTGTATTGCAGCCTTCCAATACTTTTGAATTTTGTTATAGTGCTTTTGAATCCATTTTGGTGCTTTAATAATTATATACCGTAGATCTTGAAATGAATGAGATCATAGTATTAATGTGAAAAATGCAATGTTCTTTGCCACTCTTGACACAAGTTGATTAGTTTTGAGTACACTGATCTGATAGCTGACTGGGTTTTTTATTGTTTAGTCTGTTGCAGGAAATGACCTTAGCGGTAGCCCAGGGTATTTTCTCACTTGGTCTACCAGATGTCTATACACGGTAGTCCACTGGGCTACTACATTTTTTTTTGGCACATCCAGTTACTACACAACAAGATGCTTAAACATCTAAAACAACATATTTTGGGTTTTTTCTCTTGTTTTAAATGTTTTATAATTAAAATTATGGGGATACTAATTTTTACCGAGGGATACCAAATTTCATAACCTGGTAGCCCGGCAGGCTACCACTGAAAAATTTTAAGGTCAAGGTTGTAATGTTGACTGCACACCTTTGTGAATTGTTCTTGACTTGTCACTGGGAAACCACCAATGCTTGTACACAGATATGTTGTTTGTCGTTAGTGATTTAATTTACCTTAAATTTAATTAAAAGATACACAAACGTATGTTGTAACAAAAGTAATATTTTAAGGGAGGCCACTCACATTAATTTCATGTCATGTCTGCTACCATCATGTACATTAATTTAGAGATGCATTATTTTCAGAATCTACAGTATGCATCTAGTCATCCATAAACTTGGGATGTTGTGTAAATTTTACCTGTCTATGATTATTCTACCATGTATGCCACAGTCACTTATTCCTCCCACTGAACTGGAGAGGCAGGAGAAAACAATGAATATTCATAAATCATTAACATTTCTTTTACTGCAAACGTTAAAATTATATTGCTTTACGTTATGTGCAGTTGACTTGTGCATTATTTTTCTATTACAGATATATTTCAGCTGAACTAATTTTGGATTACTCAAAATTTTTGACAAGCTTAAATATTCAGTGAATGCTAGACACTATTTATGACAAAACGATACTCTTCAAAAAAAGTAAGGGAACTTTAATAAGAATTTACAATTGCCAAAATTGTAAGGCATATTAGCTGTGGGGAATGGTTATATGATAATATTGAATTAATTGGGCAAACATTACAACTGGTAGTTCAGTATTACAGTAGGTTTTATGACCACCAAAGATCTTGAAGGATGATTGGGGTCAGAAGTGAAATTTGAAAGTTGATGTTTTTTTATTAGTAAATCACAAATTCAAACAACAAAAATTACTAAAAACAAAACAAACAATAACAACTGTATGATCAACAGAATGAAAAGATTGACAGAAATAATGTTCCACAGTGATTAATAGACCTTTCTGTAAATGGTCAAAATCAAGAATGACACCCCACACACGGAGCAACTGCGTGATGCATGTGCAAACTATAGAATGTGTTTTGGCTTGCTTATAAACAGACCTGAATGTTCATTACTAGGATGTCTGTGGTCAAAACGTATGTTCGGTCTCATAGTTGCTATTAACATTAATATTTCAGGTTCCCCTACTTTTTTTGAAGAGTATAGTAATGTTAATAAGCTGTGTATATTTTTTAAAACACTATTATTATTATTTTTTAAATTATTATTATTATTGCAGCTATGCTGCAGGGTATACTGAGAGGGTTACCAGATGACAAGCTTTCTACCATACAGCTTGTGATACCTACAGTTCTTGAAAAGGTACTACTTACACTAATTTCACGAAAATGTTTGCTTTTATACTTTAAAAAATATATATTACTGTGTAAATGTAACAGTTTGCTTCTTCCAACTTTTAATATCAGTTGTTTATTTCTGAACTATGTGCTGTGGTTGAGTAAAATATGTTCTCTATATTAGTTCTATGTTATTTCTAGGTAATTCAGAATCCATCAGTAAGCAAGACCTCCAAGGTACATCTGTTCTCAGAAAACATTCTTAAACAGCTGAGTGGCATGTATGATTGGCAGGGACCGGGTAGCTGGAAGGATAAGAAAAGCAGGACTTCTTCAGAGGTGTTAAATGTATGTTAATTCTCAAATACTGTGACATAAATATTTAAATTCAAATTTTTGTCATTTTGCTTTTGTATAAACAGTTAGATAAAACAGCGATTGCTTGGATGTTAATGTTGTTTATTTGTTCTTCAGTACCAGTAAACAAATAATTCACTGAATCAGGTTGTTTTTTCCAATATTAGTAACTTAACTTTATGCAATAATATACTTATGTATGTTTGTCATGGCAAAATAGAATAGTTGTTTGTTTTTAATGGAAATGGAATATATACTAATTAATTATATTGATATCTGACATGTCAGATTTAAGTGTTTTGATGATAAAAATCACATTTTGTTAATATTTGTGTAATCACATGTAAACAACAATTGAAAAAATTTAAAATCAAATGCTTTAAATTGTAAAGTGGTGTTCTCATGCGATTGGTCGCACTGTCGTGTCACTTGTGATTCTCGGCCCTTCAAAAATCGGAGTGAACTTATAATGTTCTGATTTAGGTGTTCTCACAGTATGCTTCGATTGCCTGTGATAAGTCGGTGTGAATACTTGTATAATAACAATGCCCCTTAGTACACTTTAGGTTTTAAGTATTGGTTTTGTTTTCCAGAGTGAAGATAAATGCAGTGATCAAGACTCACAGCTCGTTGCTCACATGATCCACACACTGTTTCTTGACCTTTGTTGCTCATTCAAAAATGGCATTTGTTTTTTTGACAAGACATTTGGAACATCAGGGAAGTAAGTGCTGTTGACAGATTTTTCCCAACAAACTTTTCTGTTGAGATGTTAGACACAGAATAGATAATGTACCAACCAAAGGTGTCTCCCACATAAATAAAATGATGTGGCTGATCAGTGTTCATGAGACCAAGTGATTGTGAACAATTTGACTGGTACTATTGTTTTCTATCACATCAAATTCATCTAACATTGGGTGCAAAAACCAGTCTTGCAAGTGACTGCAATCGCTCACCCTTCTGAACAGGCCACAGATGTTGCTTAATAACCAAACAACTCATCCCTATATTGTAATATGTTTTAAAATATTTTACATCTTACAAGCTTTGGGGGAACAATTTTCAGCAAATTTATATTTCCGATTGCAATTTATAAAAACAGTTTTTAGTTAACAGTTAATCATTCCGTACTTGTTTTCTTCTGTTCTTCATGAAATCATGCTTTTACATCATTTGTCTTTAGGTCAAGTTTACATTGTTCATAATTTCATTGATATGTTGCTAAGGAACATTATATTTTGTTTCAGGAACCAAAATCTGCTGCTCACCAAGATGTTCACACATCTGACGAAGTCTCTAGAAAAGCCACTGTGTAAAGAGCTGATCACCAAGTTTCTGATTACGTGTCCAGATCAGCTGCAGTATGTCTTGTCATCACTAGAGAGCTCGTTAACTCCTCGCCCATCTACCAAATGGATTGCATGCATGGATTTCCTAATTGAGGTGTGACATAACTAGTATTACCTAGCAGGCTCCGATGCAGGATTTCTGAAAGGGAGGGGGGTATCTCCTTTTACATAGAACAGTAAATATAATCACGTTTCCCCTTAAAGGTTATGGTCGGTTTTTATAAAGGCTACTGCCTAGATATAGAATAATGTAATAGTACATAGATATATAATAATAATCATATTATATAGATATGGAAAATTAGGTTACTACATTTTGATCTCATTTTTGTATGTATTGCCTTTGATAATGAATACTTACAGGTTATAGTTGGAAATATCCTGACAAATTTATAAGAAGAGAAAGCAAGAACAATGTGATGTTGGTTATTTACATAAATACCTCATTTAATGTCAGTGGTTGTGCATGATACACCAGATAGGAAATGAAGACCAGAAGTGGCTGCAATTGAAAATAGAAAATGGAAATTGATTTTTGTGAAAATATTATGGGGATTGCTAGTAAACATTAACTCAGCTGGTTTTTCTTCTTAAAGAACTGATGTAATGATAGATCAGCTGTGGCAAATTCATAACAGAAGCTAAGACATAAATACTGAAAACTCATGACTGATTTGCATTACACTGAATATAGTTTAATTGATGTTTCATTTTGTTTCAGGTTTACACAGAACAGCCACAACTCCCTCCTGTCTTGTCTCATTGTGAAGGTAGCACTTCTCAGAAATTAGCTGCCATGGTTACTGTGTTTTTTCTTCCACCTGAAAAAGTTTTTCATGCACTTGGTCACAGTCTTAAGGTATTTAAAAATTTATATTTGTTCATTCAGTGAATTTGTTGTTTGGGGTAATAAAACTTTTATGAATTTGGATGACTTTTTGCTGTGTATATTTTAAAAACTATATCTTTGTGTATCTTGAAACCTAATTGCTGAACAGTGTGGGGTTTTTTTTTAAAAATGAATTTTAATGATCACATTTCTTTAGTACTAAATCATTTATAAAAACAAAGGAGGAACATTTCAAAAACACCTTGCTAATGTATATTCATTAAAATTTGCACTTTAATTTAACAATGTTGGCTTATTGCCATGTACCAACCCATAGTCAACCAGTAATCCTTGGAAATTCCAGTGTGACCACCCGAAGCAAAGGCAGAACCCCCCCCCCCCCCCCCCCCCCCCGATTTAATATTGCTAACAACACTAATGCATTCTGTTCATTATGGCTTTCTCTGACATAGATTAATTGATTTGAAATACATATGTACTGGTATCAACAATACATACAACATCAAAATAAAAAAATATTACTGAACTAATTCTAATCTCAAGGGTCGAAACAATGTACATGTACAACAGTTAAAACCAAGACAAGTGCATGATTTAACCATATATATGGACTTACCCATACTTTCTGTATTTAAGACTAAAGTGAAATGTCCAGACAGATGTAAGTTCATTAAAGCTATGAGTGTAGACATTAAAGTCTTATAAGTACATGACATGTACTGTAAACTAGAAAGAACAGTCTTATACATGACTGAGTTTCTATGTATTTTCAGCACAAGTCTGCCATTGTCCGGTGTAAAGTACTGGAACTGTTAAAGTTAACAGTGCAGCATGCCACTGGGGTCCTGCGACACTGTTCTACTGTTGCGGTGGCATCAAGTGCTGTAGATCAGAACTACTGGGCCAGTGTCATCGAACTCCTTAGACAAAATCTTCTCAAGGTAAAATTTATTCATCCTTTGGCAAGTTATCAATTCTGTCATTTTATATGGTGATAACGCAGTCTGATATACATGCACATGTACAGAGGGTGGGTTTGGCGGACGAAATCTTCTCTGCTAAAGCAAATTTTCTTTTTTTTAAATATATTTCTGGGGGAGCAGTTTAGACCCCCTGCACAATTTCCTGCACACGTGCCTGATGTATCACCAATGAAGAGCTACTTGTGTGCAGCTTTTGTCATCAAGTCGTATCATAGATATAGTATTCTGTTAGGATTACGCTCAGTGGTGGGGTGTCATATACATAACTGATTTCACAAAGACATTTGTAGATGCTGTCCTATCTTGAAAAGGACATAACATGCAAACTACTCATTAACTCAATAACAAATAATAAAATTTCTGTTACATCCATTACAACATAATGTCATCCCATTGGTCCAGACATAGCAACAGGAATTTGTTAATTTCTTGATGAATGTAAAAATTATGTTGTCAGGGAACGTCATATCTGATGACGTCATTTTATTTGGGCAAAGTTGTCTTTTGAACATTATTGTTTATGGACCAAAAATAATTCAAAATAATGTGTGAAGTTTTAGTGTTATTATTAGCAGATATGATTCAAATTTAATTATAAGTATTGTCTGTTATTTAAAAAATAACATCTGCAAACTTATGTGAAAACGGTTTTGCCGATTCACACAGTTTGCGGATGATGTTTTTTGTTCATATCCCGATGAACGTAAAAGAAGTAACAGACAATCCTTAATAAAATCAACACTTTATTGATATTTTCATGCTAATTTTATTTTAAGTTTAATTCTATATACCATTATTTTTTAAAAACATTTTCAGTTTAATAGCATCAACTCTTTTTACATGTACCGGGGTATTCTAATTTTTGTTGTATTAATTTACATCATATCCATTCCCTAATTTATATAAATAGTGTCTACCAGATGACTCTGAACTGTTTGCCTGCTGGAAACAAATGTCTTCCCAAGAAAACAATGACAAGGGACTTGATCCAGGTAAATATTTATTGAGCCTTATTATCACAAAAAGTCATGCTCCCACCTCTTTCAAGACAGATTAAAAGTGTTGACACTTTTTTTTTTCACTGTGAGTCACCACCAATTATTCTCTTCAAGTATTCTACACTTTACATATGACTATATATATGAGCAACAGAAGTACAGTCAACTCTTGTTATAACTGCCATATTTGTGTTATGCTTTTATTACCATTACAGAGTTTGCCGATATAACAATCTCATGATGAGTTATCTCCCATAGCTGAACAGTTAAAAACATAGTTGTTTAGCTTTAAAAATTTAAAACTATGATATGTAATAACTTACTAAGAAAGAAAGAACAACAAGAACACATTCAATTTGCTTTTAATTCAAATAACAAAATGAACATTTAATAACTGAATTCACAGAAGTCACTTTCTTACAACAAAGTCCATGATTGATGTTTGAACATGTCTGGCGTTGTAGTGCTCGACTGCACGTACTGCATTCCACAATGGGTCAAGATGTTGAAAACCAATCGAAGGGTTCTGTTCAAAGTACCTTATTGCAAGAGAAAGTCCTTGTTTAGCCTCACATTTCTTGACCACATCAGCATCATTGTCATCACTTGGAATATCAATAGAAATGTCTGACAATGGTGTCATCACTCAGCGATTCACCGTTTTCAACAACGCTGTCCATGGAAATATAGGCAGCAGCATCCATTTGGTTTTCACCTGGCATATTTCTCAACAGAACTTGACGTTCCTGCAATGGCATGCCATCATCGTCGTCATTAGGGTTAACATCGGGAAACTGCTGTGGGGGTGGGGAGAATACTGGTATGTCGCCAACAATTCACAATGGTTGATGGTTTCATGGACTTCCAAGCTTCTTTAACAAATGCCAGAGCATGTCTGATGGATACAGTCTGTGCTTTTTTCTCTTCAATGCAATCCAAGCAGTAACTAGTCAGCATCCTCTTTGTAGAATCCTTTGAAATTTTTGATAATTCCCACATCCACAGGTTGAATGTGAGATGTTGTGTTTGGCGGCAAAAACTTGACTTTAACATTTGTCAGCTCCACACCGGTACTGGAATGACTGGTCGTGTTATCCACCAACAAAATCACTTTCCGGTGTTTATTCTTCATCCATCTGTCGAATTTCACCAACCAATCTTGAAAAAGAATCATGGTCATCCACGCTTTTTTGTTGCTGGTGTATGTGATGTAAACACTGGGATCAAACATTTTCCCAAAACCACGTGGACGAACCGACTTTCCAATGATAAGGTGTATTAGCTTGTCTGTTGCAGTGGCATTAACACATAGTGATATTATGATTTGATCTTTTTGCCTTTTCTGACCTCGCACAGGTCCAGTTGCCAGAGTTGAATTTGGTCCAAGTTTATAAAATAAACCTGTTTCGTCCAAATTGTAAATGTTCTCAGTGTCAAAATCGGTTTGATCTTCCTGAAGTTGCTGTTGCCCTTCAACTACACGCGATTAGAAATGTGTCGTTTCTTGAATTTCTGTAGCCACCCGGTTGAATAATGGAAAGTGTCATCTACCCCTATTTCTCCACCAAAATGGCTTGTAATTTCATCTTGGGTGTGTTTTAGGTGATTTTCTTTAAAATTTGGCATTATTTCATTGGAGGCTGTGACATGATTTACACATAATTCATAATTCAATGCAAAATATTGACTACAACAAATACTATTTATTAATAAGCAGTGACATGAATAACTCAACTTGAGCAAAGATGTTTTTATTGCATCCCTACCGAAAACCAATTCCAGTTTTGGTCACTGCTATGTGCAATCAACCGTATCTAATCCGGCGTAAGCCAGACGTCAGCTGTACATTAAAATGTCGCTGAAAGGTGATAAAGTTACGGCTATTTGTCAAAAGAATCTTACTAATTAGGATGACATAATATGCCTAATATGTGTTCAGTGATTCTTTGCTCGATTGTAAAGATAAAAAATTACATGAAATAGACATGTTTTTCCACTGCAAATGATTGCCGGTGCCGGAATTTGAATATTCAGTTATAATGATTAGATTAACACTGAAACACATTGTTTTCCAGTAAAAGTGTTGTGGTACTCAAATATTCCGTTATAATGAATACTGTTATAATGAGAGTTGACTGTAGTTGTATTGATAAAGTTGAAGTATAAACAAAAGCTTGTGTCTTTTGTTTCTTATGTTTTAAAATACACTTCTAATTTAGTTATTCAATAATAAACAAATATATTTTGCATTGATATCAAATTAATAAAACGTTGTGAACAATAGTTGTTTTGGTTTACTAATAAATATTTATTTGCAAAGTAGCCAATGAAATTATATCATAAAATAATTGTGTAATGTCATTTCAGAATTACCTCCCATTGACCCACTGGATCAGCTTATACTGTTGGAGCAGGTTTCTTGTTTGTATCAAGATTTATATCCCTCCCTCCTGATTGAGAACCATCAGTTCCTGACTCTTCTGTTGGACAGTATCCGAGAACTAGGAGCAGATTACTCTGGTGGAGAAGCTGAAAAAAGAGTTCTGCCTCAGCTATATCTCCTAAAACTGTTAGCAGGAACTGATGCACGCAAACTGCCATGGTCTAAAACAGTATGATCTTATTTTTAAAAATGATCTTGTTAATCTTTACCGGCCTCGGTGGCATAGTGGTTAGGCCATTGGTCTACAGGCTGGTAGGTACTGGGTTCGGATCCCAGTCGAGGCATGGGATTTTTAATCCAGATACCGACTCCAAACCCTGAGTGAGTGCTCCGCAAGGCTCAATGGGTAGGTGTAAACCACTTGCCCCGACCAGTGATCCATAACTGGTTCAACAAAGGCCATGGTTTGTGCTATCCTGCCTGTGGGAAGCGCAAATAAAAGATCCCTTGCTGCCTGTCATAAAAGAGTAGCCTATGTGGCGACAGCGGGTTTCCTCTAAAAAAATCTGTGTGGTCCTTAACCATATGTCTGATGCCATATAATTGTAAATAAAATGTGTTGAGTGTGTCGTTAAATAAAACATTTCTTTCTTTCTTTCTTGTTAATCTTTAGCTGTAGTAATTTGTATGGAGTAGGTTTTAAATAACCTCCTGCAACTACAAGGGAGGGATTTTATTACTGGTACTTGTGGTTTCATTTCATACAGTAACCTTACTTCTCACTGCTTGCATTTCACCCTTTACAAAGGACTGGTCCAAACTTTTCAACAGCCATTCATAGGATATAATCCATGGTGTCATGTAATTTCTATTTCTAGTAACATGATTAATTACCTTTTCCATATCCCCTATGGGGTTTTTTTCCATTTAGTCGTATTTTATTAATTTTTGGCACACTAAATGTATTTTATGATAGTAACAAAAACTATTTGGTGTTTTGCAAAATATGTATATATTTGGATTGTTATATTCAGCAGGGTATTCATTTTCTTTGAAAATAAGATGCTGTTTGTGTAAAGTATGTGGTTATATTGATTGAATACAGACAGGTTTATAACTGTAAGCATGGAAAAACTAATGAACACATTCACTGAGCTTGTATATTGAGGCAGGTAAACAATGTACCATGAGAACTTGATAGGTTTTCCTTTGCTATTGATTAAAATTTAGACTTAACTGCTGTGACTGTTGTTTTACTTGTAGCTGAAAGATGGACACACTCTGATGTATCTTCTTCTAGACATGATGCGGCTGGTGCAGCACAATAGCCGGCTGATGCAGATGACTCAAACACTAATCTGCAAGGTGACTAGCTCTTTACTTGTAAATATCTGTAACTTAATGCATTGATTTGGTGTGTGTGTGTATTTGTTTGTATCTTGACTGGATAGTGCCTAACATCAAACATTTTAAATATGAAGTAGAAAATACAAAAAGATAATTACCACATTAGTCAAAAAAGTGAAAAGTGTAATTTATATAATGGGTAGTTACATATTTTAAATTATTTCCATCTTTAATATATATTTTTTTTCGTTAAACCATTTTATCAGTTTAATCTGATTCTAATTTAGATTTATGATGGATTAAAATAAAGATGATGATAATTATAATATTGATGATAATAACAACTGTCATTGTAATTATAACTGATCCTAATAATTTAATTAATTGTCACATACTGATAAAGGAAAAAAATAGTCATGAATTTGACAATTATGATATGCATATGTTTTTAAGGGAGATAGTTTTTTTTATCAGAAAAATATTTTTTATCTTTTATCTCAAATTGTGCTTAGCTGTTAGCAAGCACCAATTTATTTGAAGGCACAGAGAAAGAGTTGGAAATTTGGTTCCAGCATTTTGCTAAACACCTTACACTGAGCCAGTCTACAGTGATGTTGAAGTTCATGGCTCAGATACTGACCACGTTCGTTAGCAATCCGTTCCCTTACATTGAAAAGGTAACCGAGTTACTGGCAGAGAGCACGTCACAGCTGGACACTAGTGGTGCCGGTGATACGAGGAGCATTGGCACGGCAGAAAGTGTTATTGATGGTAAAGATTTTTTTAGTACATCGATTAAAATAACTATTATTGTCATGGAGCTCTTTGGCTGGATTCCACTTGTAGTAGTAATACAGTGAGCATTGATGCAGCAGATAGTGTTATTAATCAGGGGTATAATTCACGAAACTCTCGCAACTTTGTGATCTTGCAGTGCAATGCTAAAAGACTTGCATAGAGGATGCTTTGTTGTCTAACAGAAAGAAAGAAAGAAATGTTTTATTTAACGACGCACTCAACACATTTTATTTGCGGTTATATGGCGTCAGACATATGGTTACGGACCACATAGATTTTGAGAGGAAACCCACTGTCGCCACTACATGGGCTACTCTTCTGATTAGCAGCAAGGGATCTTTTATTTGCGCTTCCCACAGGCAGGATAGCACAAACCATGGCCTTTGTTGAACCAGTTATGGATCACTGGTCGGTGCAAGTGGTTTACACCTACCCATTGAGCCTTGTGGAGCACTCACTCAGGGTTTGGAGTCTGTATCTGGATTAAAAATCCCATGCCTCGACTGGGATCCGAACCCAGTACCTACCAGCCTGTAGACCGATGGCCTAACCACGACGCCACCGAGGCCGGTTTTGTTGTCTAACAGAGCCTAAGAGACCTTTGTGAATTAGGCCCCTGGTTTGTTGGAGTTGAGGACGGGAGGAGGTGGAATGAGGTCGGGCATAGAAAAATAATCATTAAAATTACTAAAACTTAGAATGCAAGGAAACCGTGTTTATGGCCACCCAATCACCTTAAAATATATCAACCCTCGCACCCATCCCCCTTCAGATCTCATTCCCATGTGCATGATTAATTGTAAAATACTTCACTACGTTAATATGACAACTAACTCACTCCAAACTTTCACAGACTTGGGGGGGGGGGTGTTCGTTTCACCTCTCCTGGACATGTTCCAACTGTTCTGTCCTGGTTGTATCCCCTCTCCAGATATCGTAAGACTTAGAAAAATTATTGGTTTTAAGGGTTTGTAACGTTTTGTATTGAGACACTTACTTGTCTAAACTTTATTGTTACTGAAAATGTTCACGAACTGTGAAGAAAAATCTCACAAATGAACAACAACAAATCGGATGTTGATTGCGCGAACCGTGCACGAGAAAACAAACCGAACCAAAATGATAACGGTTACGTGATATACCAACGTCTGTGACATTGAAATGGAAATATCCCCTCTAAAAATAGATTGGACCTCGTGGTTTTACAAACATCAGGATTACCAAAAAGCACTTCAGGTGAATGGAAATGTGTATTCTAAATAATAAAATGTAAGTAAAGTGCAATTTTATTTGTGAAAAATGGGGTTTAATAGCGAAAAACAACGCCGTAGTGGTTAACAAATAGCCGTAACTAGGGTGTGTCCCTTTAATGGTTAATGGTAAAAAAAACCCCAAAACCCCACCCTGTCTGTTTAGACAAAAAGTATTTTGTAAGAAACGCTTACATGAGAAATCCATACTGATGCATTTCAGTCTATACCATTATAATTGGTGGTTTAGAATATGTTTTCTTCAAGACATTCATACAGTGTTGTAGAAAAAACATTAACTCTGTGTTTTCTGTATTTAAGCTATCTTGGAAATGGAAGAAGACGACTTCTTGATGTTGGACAATTCTGATTCCCATGAAATGACCAATTCAGATTCTTCACCAAGGTATTAATTGTTTTTGTTATCTTAAAGCAAATACTGCTTTTGAATTATTACTCAAACAACCAGTTTTAGTTTGAGTCAGCTATTAATTGTTAATATTAATATTGTTACCTTTTGGTAAGCTAACGTATTCTATGCATAAAATGCAGTTTAAATAAAAAATAGAACACTTTCATTTGTTTAGTATATACTGGATATTTTAATCATATATATACTGAACAAAAAAAGAAACTTCCTATTTGTACATATAGTATTTGTTGTGTTAAAGAATTCATTGTGTAATGAAATTATATAGGTAGTATTAGCCTTGAGCTGTATTATAAGGATTCATGAATTTTATCGATAATTTTTGCACTGTTAATTGTCGACAACGTGAAATTCAATTTGTACGTGCATGCATGGTTCGACATGTCCCGTGTAGTATTCGGTCAATTTGTTTTACTTGTCTTACTGACATTGTTGTCAAGTGAACGAAAACGCTTCAAAATTTGTAAAAAAAAGTAAAGTTTTTTACATTGTAGCATTTTTAGTATGCCAAGAATACCCAATAATTTATGCGAACGGGCGATTGGCATGCTTGATGCTGGCATGTCGACAGAAGACGTTGCAAGGCATGTTGGGAGTTCTAGTCGAGCGATACGAAATCTTCGCGTAAGATTTCGAATGACAGGAAGCACCAATGACTTGCCACATCGTGGACGTCCGTGTGTTACATGCGTGGTCAAGACCGCTATATCATGAACACGCATTTGCGCAATCGATTCCAAACTGCCACTGCTACTGCTGCTAACACACCTGGGCTTCATAATAACCGAATCAGTGGGCAAACTGTTCGTAATCATCTGCGGGAGAACTGTTTACATGCACGACGTCCTTACGTCGGATGTGTTTTAACGCAACGTCATCGTCTAAATCATCTTAATTGGGTACGTGTACACACTCGTTGGATACGGCGACACTGGAATACCGTTCTTTTTTCGGATGAATCCAGATTTTCTTTACAACGTGGTGATGGCAGGGTGCACGTCTACCGTAGGAGAAATGAACGCTATGCTTACTGTTGTGTTCTTGAACAAGATCGTTTTGGGGGTGGGGGTTGTGTCATGGTCTGGGCAGCCATTGCCCATGGTTATCGTTCACCACTAGTCGTCATTAATGGCAATTTAAATGCTCAACGTTACCGCGATGACATTCTCGCTCATCACGTCATTCCTCTGTTCCATAACAATGCCAACATCTCGATTTTTTAGCATGATAATGCCACCTCTCATACAGCTAGAGATACTGTAAATTTTCTTAGGACAAATAACATTGATGTCATTGATGACTGGCCTGCTAAAAGTCCTGATCTCAACCCCATCGAGCATGTCTAAGATAGTCTGGACAGCCGATTGAGGCGTCGTCCCAACCCACCCGCTAACGTCAACGAACTTCGTCAAGTTCAGGAATGGAACAATATTCCACAGGCAGAAATCAACACTTTAGTCAATTCTATGTGCCTGCGATGCACTGCAGTGGTCAATTCAAGAGGTGGTCATACCCGTTATTAAGTGGGTTTTTTTTTTTTAACCCCTACCACACTTGGTCAAAATTTCTCCCAGTTTCTGTTAACCTATGGCCACTGATTTTTGCACCAAACAGTGCATCATGGAACACTCTTTAAACGCATATATAACAATTGTTCCCCCGGTTTGTTTTCATCAAGTTATGTTCAAGCAAAGTTAGTGGAAGTTTCTTATTTTGTTCAGTATATATTTTTTTATAGTTAAATATGTAGAGTTTCAAATGATTGGGGTATTTATAATTGTTTCATGCATTATATTGATTTTGCAGGCTTCCTTTTAGTCCAGTTGTTTTGGTTTCCTTGGAAACATTGGAATCATCTGAGGAGTTTAAGACATCTGTTGCATGTAAGTGTTATATAAAAAAATATGTTCAGAATGTTGAGATTGATGTCACTGCTACATAAATTATATACTGTAAAAACTTTTAAAAATAAACTTACTGCTTTTGTGTTAAATGTTGTATGTTGTCAAAATATATGGTTACTGTGATAGCAAAAATAGCCAATAATGAACACAAATATATATTTTATATATCATTTGTTTTACCAGACCTTTTTTTTCATTTCAACAATAAAAATGTAAATGAAGTTTTTAAAAATTGAAGTATCAATAACTAAATATTCTTTTATGCCATTAATTTGTTTCACTTTGACTTCAGATGAAATTTTCAGATTATTTTTTAAATGTCATAGCTGGTTTTTATTGTAGTTTTGGTTGTTAATATCAAATCTTCTACACACTCTAAATGTGTATTTTTCAGTGCGTGATCTGCTGTGTTCAGTATTACTTGATGTCTTTCACACTCAACTGGACCCGTCCCCTCTTAGTGTGTTACTGGAACAGCATCTGTCGGTGTTTGGAAAGACAAGTGAAATCATCTATATCACATCATGGAGTCCAAACAAGAAGGTGTGTTAAATTTCATCTCATTATTTTATATATTACCATGCCATGTACAGGAACGTTTAGATGGGGTGTGGTGGACTGACTGTGGACTTAAACCCCAAAATATGACCACTGTGTAAATAGCCAGCCCTCATTAACTAATGCTGTATACACAGCCAGTCTCTTCTGTGTTAATTAACAAAGATGACAGTCTCTTATTACGGTTGTATTACGGCCTTGGTGGCATTGTGATTAAGCCATCGGACTGTAGGCGAGTTCTTAAGGGCTCAGTGGGTAGGTGTAAGGCCACTACACCCTCTTCTTTCTCACTAATCACTAACCAACTAAAAACTAACCCACTGTCCTGGACAGACATCCAAGATAGCTGAGGTATGTGTCCAGGACAGCATGCTTGAACCTTAATTGGATATAATCACGAAAATAAGCTGAAATGAATGAATGAATGTATTTGTGAAATTCATCTTTGTTTGCAATATTTAGCTCAATCTTTGTATGGTAGCTGACTGGACCTGAGTACAAAGAAGGAGGTCGACAATGCAGATGAAAAGAGGAAGATCAAAAACTTAAAAAGGCCTTGCATATTATATTATTTATAGATACTTAATAATCTCTACTAATAAACCTATTGGACTTTCCTGTTCCACTCAGTGTTTGACTATCTGGTAAATCTAACATCTTGATCTGGATCAAACCATGTATTCTATGTGATGTTGAAAGGATTCTTTTCTTTATTCTCATACCATGTGTAGTAACTACTCTAAGTTTATTAAGTCAAACTTACATGTACTTATAATGTTCATGACACCAGACAAACACGTTTCTTGCAAGACTGGCTTTTTTAATCCGTATACCAACTAACAATCACTACTTAAATAAACATCAAAATATGGACAGACTGGTCACAATACTGTTACTTCATTTCAGTATGTTTGCCCTTATTAAAATTATAACCCTTGATATTTTAAATCTGTTTTGTGTTCAGATTATTTTATTTTGAATTTAATTATAGAAATACAGTGTATTTCATATCAAGCTGGATTGTTGGTTACATTACAAGCTCTGTTCAGAGAAATGGTCAATGACATAATAAATGTTCTTTTATTCCACAGATTTATTTACCATTTTACCAAATTTATTTCATTTTGGAGACTGAAGTATCTCTCCAAATGTTATGCCCCTTGGTTTCTTTGAGTAATAACATTTTAACCAGATTTGCTTTCCTCCTTTTAGGCAAGCTCATGGAAGCCATCAAAGGAAGTAAGACTTGCCAAGTCTGTGAGTAAACTGTTGATGTGCCTGCAGGCCACTAGTTTTGTGATGGATAGCAAGTTTCAAGAAAGACTGATCAGTGCAGTTGCTATTCTATCAGTGCAGGACTCTGTGAAGGTTGTTCAACAGATTCTGCTTTTTGTCAGGAAAATCATCGACAGATTCGAGCAGGTTATATTTATATTTAAATTCATTTAACCTATACAATGAGAAATGTTCTTATGGATCAAAACAATAAAACAAAAATTAAAGGCATTAAGTATATCTACCATTTATATCTACCATTTATAGCAATTTAAAAGATTAGTAAAATATACTACTCAAAAGAATTTAAGGGTCAAAAATTTATAACCAAATAAGTTTCAGAGTGTATTAGATTGATGATGTAAACTACACCAAATTTTTTATTTATTGTTCCATATTTACAAAAAAACACAAATAAACGTCACTGTATACAAGAAAGTCACATGACATGCTGTCAAAGTTGAAGGTTGTCAAACATGGATTTTACACATTAGAATATTCGTTTAATAGTGTGTGAATCCACCCCTGGCGCGAATACACTCGACACATCGTTGCCTCATGCTGTTGATCAGACGTCTGAAGAACTCTTGGGGAATGGCCTGCCACTCTGCCATAAGAAGTTGACCCAGGTCATGAAGGTTGGCCGGAGGGGCATGGTTATCCCGAACTCTCCTGCCTAATTCGTCCCAGGCGTTCTCTATTGGGGCCAAGTCAGGCGAATATGCTGGCCAATCCATCCTGGTGATACCTTGTTGTCTGAGAAAGTCCGTTACCACCCTGGCGCGGTGGGGTCTGGCATTGTCATCCTGCAGAACTGCCCCGCCGCCAATCTGCTGAAGGCCTGGGAGAACCAACGGCCGGATAATCTCATTCAGATAGCGGATTCCACTCAGATTGCCATCCACCACATAGAGGGGGGTCCTGTGGTGGATAGAGATGCCGCCCCACACCATGACGCTGCCACCACCGAACCGGTGACATTGTCTAACGTTAACGTCAGCGAAGCGCTCCCCAGGACGTCTGTAGACACGAACCCGACCGTCGTTGAACTGGAGACTAAACCTGGACTCATCAGTGAACATCACTCGACCCCACTGAACACGTTGCCACCGCAGATGAAGCGTGCACCAGTGACGTCTGGCCGTTCTGTGACGTGGTAGGAGTGGTGGTCGAACAATCTGGCGACGGCAGCGTAGATTATTGGCTCTCAGACGATTGCGTATGGTTTGATCAGACACTCGAGTTCCAGTCGCAGTCCGCAGATTGTCACATAATCGGCGTGCAGTGGTTGTGCGTTGACGTAGAGCCATATTGGTGATGTAGCGGTCCTCTCTATTTGTAGTGCTTCGGGGTCTTCCCGAACGTGGACGATTTCGAACAGAATTCGTTGCTTGGTACCGTTGCCACAGTCGGCCAACGACGCTCTGACTGACACCAAGTCTCAGAGCAACATTTCTTTGTGTATTGCCATCCTGAAGCCAAGCAATAGCCCTTCCTCGATCTTCGATAGTCAGTTGAAGTCGTACCATTGTTGAATTTGGAGTGGGCACCGTACACGAACGCAAGCTCCAATTATACGGAAATTCAGCATTGGGAACATGGAACACACCTGCAAAGCGTGCAAATGAAGCGCTTTGTGAAAAAGCAAGTTATGGGCACTTAGCAGACCTTTCGCTTTCGCCCTAATTTATATGCAAATGTAAGCATGTTTTCGCCATTAGAACTAGTCGACAGTGTCAATGATAGTGGATTTTAATTCATTTATGGGTTGCTTAGACCCACTTTCGTCAAAATGGAACAATACCATGCGTGACATGGTCTAGCTAATATAATTGACATTCAGAAAATAATGTCGAAAATATCGTCTGACCCTTAAATTCTTTTGAGTAGTATATACAATTAATGTGTTGGCTCGAGAAAATACTGTTGGATATAATCGATGCAGTAGAAATAATATACAATGTTAAACATGAGCCCTCACAAAAAATGTTTTGTCCTTTGGGTTGGAGTTACCGTATTTCTACGTCAGAACGGTGACAAATTCTATTAGTCTTGTACGATGGCTATACTTTCTCTCTTGCTTGGAGCAGGTCCAGTCTTGGACCTGTTGACCAAACCAGTTGGCCATCAATGTTAGTATTATTATTTATAATTTAATAATAGATATATCTTTGTTTATTAATTAATTATTTCTTTTTTTTCAGATGAATGAAAAAGGACCTGTCTTACTGAAAATGCTTTTTGGTCTTTTAAAAGAAATTAAGGAACATTTACTGAAGTTTACAGAGAATAGAACAGTGTCCAATAACGTTTCTGAGATGAGCGAGTTTGATATGCTGGATGTTAAAGAAGCTACAGCAAATGAAGCCTTGATAGATTTTGTGAAGACCGTTGTGGATCATCCTTATATAGAGAAATGGTTTCTCTTTAACCGTGGTATTTTGAATAGCACCAAGATGAAACCTGACTCTGAAAGACTGCTGACCCAATTGGTCACTCAACAACTAATGCAGGTGTTGGATGGTTTGCCATCTGCATTGTCTGTGGGAATTCAAAGAAATGTGCAAGGTTACTGCAACGAAATTAACAATACTTTAGCAAGTATCAGAGAAGAAAAACCAACAATGTGCGACTTTTCCATTGTGTTGAGAAGTATGGGAGTTCTTGTGAAGTATGTAGATTTTGAATATCAGACTGGCTTTTTGGATACTCTGTTGAGTTTTCCTATTAGTCACTTAATACACCATGGCAAGGTAAAGAAACTTTCCAATGCAGGTAAACTGGTGATTCAACTTGCTTCAGCTACATTGTCAGGCAGAGAGAATTCGAGGTCTCAAGGGAAAGAACTCTCTTTGTCCAAGATGGCCACCATATTTGATTTGCTGACTGTGTCATCTGATTCTTTCCTTGAAGACTATTGTCATCTGGCACTACAAAAAGAGAAGTCCTATGCAGTGGTAGTCGGCAAAGATCTCTTTCATGGATTGTTAAGAGAACTAACAGAGTCCAGAGCAGACATAGTTCAACATGTTTTGGGGAACAACGTTGCCTGTCGTCTGTTGTTTGAAAAATGGACAATTGAAAATGAGATTTTCTTCAAGGAAAACAAAGTGCTACTCACTAAACCTGTACAAGTCTATTTGATGACACTGAAGCAGAAGAATGAAAATTATGGTATATAATAACATAATTTGTTTTATAACATAAATTTGACATACAAGGTACATGATCTTAAAGCAAAAATTTTGGACAACATTGATATGAAAGAGATAAAACTTGACTAACAGTTATGGCTATCAGACTGTTAAACAGTTATCATTAACTTATTTTTAGAGCTAAATAGCTGTTTTTGGCCAAAGCTATTGCAATCTCATTTTCACAAATCATCAAAAAACACAACCACTTTTATTTGGATAAGAATTCATTTGGGGATAGACATTATTATAAAAAATATATCTTACTAGGTCATCTACTTCAGAAACATAGCAATGTTGTAAAAAAAAAATCAATATTTATATACATGTATATTTTTAGAACGACAAACCAAAGTGTGTTTGGATGTAATCAGGAGAGTGTATATGAAGAAGAAAACCAATGTTGTGTCAGAAAGTTCGGACTGCCTGACAATAATCCATCTTTTGATGCACATGAAAGCTGTTGGTAAGTAAAATATAATGTTATTATTAGTTTTTTTATTTAATTTAAATGAATACAGATATTTAAAAAACATTAATTATTGATAAACATTCCAGGCCTCTGGATTTCAATTTTCACAAAAACTATCGGCTCTGGTAGTGTGTTGGTAGTGCATCAGCAAAATTACAGAACTGAAAGTCCATTGCCATTATTATGTAAAATAATCCACCTTTACAAAGATTAATAAAAAAACCAGTTTCTGATGGCTTCTGATGATCACAGAACCGAAAAATGGAACTGAAATTTTTTCCCTATACAATTAAAATCCGATAACATACATTCACTGCCAATTCATTTGATCAGTTCCATGTTATGTTTAACTTTACGAGATTGATTTTTAAAAATTTAAGTAATTACAATCACCCCTTATCATCTCCATTTTGAAAGGGACCAAGCCAAAAAGCTCACGATATTGATGATTTGAAATAAACTTAATAGATGTTGATGAAAATTATACCAAAGGAAAGTTTCTCGACTTTTGAGATGTCCTGGTCTTATGAGACAGACACTGAGATAAGGAAGGAAATGTTTTATTTAACGATGCACTCAACACATTTTATTTACAGTTATATACCGTCAGACATATGGTTAAGGACCACACATATATATATAGATAAAGGAAACCTGCTGTCGCCACTTCAAGGGCTACTCTTTTCGATTAGCAGCAAGGGATCTTTTATATGCACCATCCCACAGACAGGATAGTACATACCACAGCCTTTGTTATACCAGTCGTGGTGCACTGGCTGGAACAAGAAATGGCCCAATGGGGCCACCAACGGGGATCGATCCTAAACCGACCCTGCATCAAGCGAGCACTTTACTACTGGGTTACGTCCCGACATTGAGATAAGAACATTTGACTATTTTGCTAATACCACAAAGCCTTTAATTTTACAGATGACTCGGTGATGTTAGAGTACTGGAAAGCGCTGTCACATTCTACAGAAGCTGGATCCAGTCTGATGTGCGAACATGTTGAAATAATCATGCTCCTTCATCAAAGACTGAGTCAATCTGAGTGTAACAAGGAACAGACTCTCTTGCTGTTGATGAGGATTTTGATGAACAGCTGTGCTAAAAAAGAAGACAGGAATGTGAAGCTTGAAGATGATGTGCTGTTGTTGATTGAACAGTTTCTTCAAGTAATATTACACTTTTGTACATAATTATTATTTGCTAGTATTGGATCTTCAACTGTTCAAATCATGTAAAAATACTGTTTTTTTTTTTTTTTAATTTCAAAGTTAAATGTTTGGTTGTTTTGTGTGTTTTGGTTTTTTTTTTGTTGGTGTGTGTGTGTGTTTTTGTCTTTTTTGGTTTTGTTTTTGTCTTTATTTACCATGTTTGATATCCAATAGCCAATGTACTTTTTGTCATTAAAAATTCATTCCTTCATTCATTCATTCATTCATTCATTCATTCATTCATTCATTCTCAGGGTTTTTTTAGTGTTCAAATGTGTATGTACTAAGTATTATTTATTTTCTTGTTGCAGTCTGATGTCATGTCACTGGGTAATGCGATGAAGGTCATATGGTCTCAGTTTGTGAAAGTCAGTCTCAAGTAAGAAAGAAAGAATTACGATTTTTATTATTATTTAGAACTGTGTGCATGTTATGATTTTATTTTGGTACTATGTTGTTCATAATCATGTTAAGATGATTGTTAACTGCTGCTTATTTTTTATATTCATTAGCATGAAAATTTGTGATTGCATTTGAACTTAAAACAAAGCATAAAACCAGATTAGTTTTTGCTTGCCTTGTTGCCTTGTGCACAACTACGTGTTCTTAACCAAGTGTCTCAAGCCATATTATTGGATCTATATAGAATGGATCTACCTATATAGCTATATTTCTTTCATACATTTGGCTAACATATTTTCTTTAGATGATATTTTCAAATATTTATTTTCAGATCCTTGTATTTAAATCCTAAGCTTCTGAGGATTTTGTCTCAGTTGTTGTCATTGGTGTATACGGAGTCAGGTGACATTTCTCTTCCAATCACATCTCTTCATCAAATGGCAATGAGCCACTCCCAATTTTTGCCAGTTATGTTTGATGAGAAGGGAGATGAAATTAAAGGTAGGTTCTAAGTTGTCAGAATTCAGTACTTTGGAGATTTTTTTTTAGTAATAGTTGATTAACCCTTTTTTGTTTATTGACTTCACTGCTTGTAACTGCCTGCTATATATAAAGTGAGTTAACATCTGAATCACTTGCAGTTAACATACAGTATTAATGTGAAATAACTGACAATCTTGGTGTGTTCCAGATAATAAAATGGTTAGTACACAGATGTAGGTAGTTTGTACAGAATTCTAAACACTCATCTTGAAAAATTATATGCTTTTCTTATTGACACCATTGATGAATGAGACATAAATAACTGAAATTGCAATGGAATTTTGTGTATACTTCAGTAGGAAATGTTTACCAAAACCATAGCAGTATGTAGTGATGTATAGTAATATATTTGATATTTAACTCTTGACATTTCATTCTACCATTATATTTATTTGAGGCAGAACTGTTTCTTCTTTCACAAAATAACTTTGATACTTTGTAGAAAGTCTGGTGTGTCTTCTGGTTGACCTGGTAGAGAGGAGTCCAGAATGTTGTTCTACATCACACTGTGGACTTCTGCTCGGGTCATACAACGCATCACTCTCCATCACAGGTAGGTTTCTCACCTCTACATGTTACACTGTCATGCAGCTATGCTAATTAATCAGATAATGTGGCCAACCACGCCAGGGCCCAATTTCACAAAACATTGTAAACATAGTTTTGCATGTAAATGTAAATCGACGACTAAAGCACAATTCTTATTACTACTATAGTTCAACAAATATAGTTAGAAGAACACATATTTCATTTTCTTTTGGCTTTAAAATACTCCAGCTTCCATAATGATGTAATTTTGTGTGTGAAATTGATGCCAAACACGTGTAAACGCACGACCGGTACAACTGCTAGTAGCAGACGTAGACTTACGATGTTTAGTGAAATGGGCCCTTGGTGCTTATAAAACTTTTATAGAGTCTAGACTCAAGACTATAATAGAGTCTGAGACACTAATGCCATGACAACACATTTGATGTCATTTGAGATTAAGTCTGGACTCTAAAAGTTTTATAAATACAGGCCCTGGTTTTAGCTCTTTCTCATATATTGAGTTTCATCTGAAGACTACTTGTCAGATTTACCAAATATTTAACATCCATCAGCTAATGATTAATTAATCAGTGTACTCTAGTTGTGTCGTTAAACAAAACAAACTTTAACTTTTAACTTTATACTCCAGATCAGACAATTCTCAAACTCATCTACATCTATGAGCAACAAGGAAGCTGGATGAAAGACCAGAGGTGAGTTTAAAAAGTAGTCATTAATATCTGGTAAAGGACAATAACTCTATATGGAGAGATGATTTTTATTCAAAATATATTTTAAAAAATCTTTTGACCAAAATTCCAGTCAAAAATACTTGAAATTAATTGCATTAAACAATATTTGAAAAAAAGAGACAATTATAGAAACTTGAAACTCGCTTTATTTACTTCAGTTTGTTGTAGGTAATATTGATTTTACTGGCTTATGTATAATCCTGTATTTAGAACAAAATTAACCTTTCTTTGTTGTAATTTACAGACCATTTCTATGGGGTCCAAAAGCAATAGAGCACTATTCTGCAAGGAAAAACCTGGGACTGTCGCTATGGAAACACCCATCGATGGAACAGGTACTAGACAATCTTGATGTTCAGAAGATGTATAGATCCATTCTTCACTTCCCTTTGAGAAGAAACATTGTGGTGAGTATGTCAAATAATATCAGTGTAATACTGTTTCCTGTTTCCATAGCAACGTGGAGACTGAGTTACTTAGTGCTTGTTAGTGTAGTGCTTAATACTTCTATCAACAACAAATTTATTGTGCTTAAAATTAAAAATACAATAATTAATTGCTACACTACAGCATTTTTATAGACACATGCACCAATTTTTTATCACCAATGTTGAAAGAGAGATTTTGTTTTGGTACCAGCATTCTATCATTTTGCTTAAACTTAAATTAGAATGAGATTCAGTTTACCAAAGTAGAAACTCCTGTCACACTAAAGTCCATCCATCCTTTTAAATATCTCATTTTATATGCATTATCACTGAATGGTGTATTGTTGAGCATCATGTAAATAACAATTTTATTCCATATGCCATATATAGGCATTCTTCATCTAACTGAACAAATACTAATTTCAGCCTGATGGAGTTTGTAGTGCCAGGGAGTTGCAGTCAAAACCTGATGTTTATGACCCCTGCTTTCTGCTGCCCCTCTTTAGCATCTTGCTGTCTCCAGGTAAGAAGTATTTAAGATTTCAGTATTCAAATTATTGACAAATAAAAACAGCTGTGGTTGTACCATATATCTTAGATTGTTTCCAATGGTCAGTTTGAAGAGCTAGTACTGACTTAGCCAAATTATCAATCACACTTCAAAAACAGCAGAAACCTATTTATTTTCAACAAAACATCATCTATTTCATGAAATTATTTCGCCAAATTAAAATAAAATTTACCAGTTGTTTTTAAAATTTGCAATTGGTGAATTTGGCGAGTGCCAGAGCTAGCCCTGCTAACTCATATTTTTTTATCAAGATGATTCCCTGTCATGAAAGTATAAAATTATGTGTTTGTTAATAGTATGAAGTAATAGACTGCTTGGTTTCGATCATAGAATTGATCTCCCTTGGTAGACCTAGCTATATCAAAGACCCTGGTATGTACTGTCCTGTCTATGGAAAAGAACAGATAAAATGCCCTGCTGAAATTCAGTAGACATTATGTGAGATACTTACAATTATCAGTTACAGATATATTCCTGCCTAGATTATCAAAATACCGTAAAACTGTAAAATAAAACATTATCAAGACAGCATTATTTTGATTAAGTTAATGCTAATGCTTTATTTTCATTTCAGATTCGGTAGCTGACTGCCGCAAGTTTGTAGAATTGCACTGTCTTGGCTACACATTCGCTGCTTTGAGCAGTCATATGCCTGACATGAGGCGAGCCGCGTATCACATTCTCTCGGCATTCATTTACCATCTGGAGGGGTCTCGCATACAGGAGAGAACTCAGATTACGTGTGTCCTGGAAGTGTTGAGGAACAGTTGTCAAGAGGCCAATGTCAAGCTTGCCTGCATCATCAGTATATTTCTGGCCAAGGCAGCCAGGCAACAGTTAAAGATTGGTAAGGTTAGCTCAATAGTTAAATAGTTAAGGAGTTATAGTTGTAACCTACGACAGACCGAGTAGTTGGGTATGCACTGAGAGCTTGGACTATCAGAGGGCTCACAACCAACTTAGTAGCAGAAATATCTGTTCAGCAGTGTAATCCTGGGCAGGTCTGGAAGCCCAGTTTGCTATAAATATGTATTTGTAACAATATGTTTCTTATCTTCCACTTTTAAAAATATTTTATTTATGGAAACTTTACTGTTGTACTAAGGTAATAGGTGTAGCTATGGTTGTATCCTTTAATGAAACTGAATACAGTGTTGTAATTATTTCGACTCAACTGTTAATGAGTTATTGCCCCTGGTGGAATAAAAAAATAATCTGTTCACATAACATGGTACTCTGTGAAATGCCATTGTGTATTTTGTCTTGTGTATTCCAATTTTTCTTTTATATGTGTCTTGAATTTACATTAACTCAGACATACATTACTAAACTGTACAGAATAGCACATATTCATTTTCATTCATGTATTCCATTTAATGAATCCTACTATAGGTAACCATTTGCTTTCAGATGATCACATGTATCGAATTGTCAACACCTTTTTGACATTAAAGCCAGACATGGATATAGCTAATGTTCCTGAGTTCTACAAACTGTTTCGCAGTTCTGTTCTGGAGGTAAATTAATTACATAGTAGATAGAGTTGGAGGCTGTTAGTCCACAGTAAGCAGTACTGTTTATTTGAATGTAGTTCCTCACAAAAATATGCAATTAATTTGTAATTTTGTGGTGAAAAAGTTAGTTTGTTTTGTTTTGCAACACCTATCATGACACTGATTTATAAATCATCGGCTGTTGAATGTCTAACATTTGATAATTCTAACATGTAGTTGAAGATGAAACCTGCTATGTTTTTCCATTAGCAGCAAGGGATCTCTTATATGCACTTTTCCTCTGACAGGGCAGCACATATCACAGCCAAATTGTTGTGGGAACTGGTTGGGATGGGAGGGGGGAATCAGAAAATGGGTCTACTGAGAAAGTTCAATCCTTTGACCAAAGCACCTCAGACCAGCATTATACGGACTGATCTAAACCCCACCCCTTGAAATGTTGCAGAATATTGCTTGACTAACGTAATACTGGACTTTTTATGCATAAATATTCCAGTCTCCACCTTACAAACTTGAAATAATAACGGAGAAGCTTTCTGGGCTTTTTGTTTTGTTTTGTTTTGTTGTTAAGATTTACAGTTTTGCTTGTTTTATGACAGTTCCGAGAAGACCGATCGTGGATCCTGTCTTTGTTGGTGGATGGCCTGCGGGACACTGCAGATTACCGAGTCATGGAGAGAAGATTCACGTTCAAACTGCTGCTGACATTCCACGACTCGGCCCTCAGTGATTCTCAGTGTCAGGTACGTTAGGATATCTTGTATTCATTCCATATGGCAAAGTGTACACACAAAAATACCTCAAGTTCAGCTAACTTTTATGTCATTGCAGCCAGCAGATAACATTTCTCAATGCAAACCCTAGATTTAGATTTGAGAGAGATTTTCTTCAACTAATGACTTGTAAATTGCAAACAATGTTGATGAAAATATCTTTTTGGAAATAACAAATCCTCATTCTCATGTTATTTGTTTATGTTAAGACAAAGGCATTTGATAAAACTATTTTTCTACTTTGAAGGTACAAGTTTTGAAGATTGTCAGATCTGCCTGTTCGGTGAAGACTGTGGCATCTGACCTTGTGAAGACACATGGACTGGTCACCTGGTTAAATGCAGCCATTTTATCAATGTAAGAACATGTTCCTTTTTAGAACAGACCATAAAAATGCTTCATTGTTTTTCATTTTCAAATAATCCCACATTGTGGTTATAATGAGAAACTTCATGCCATTAGGCCTATATGATTTATTCTATTCTGATTTGACTACATCACTAAAAAACTTAATGTTATTTTTCAATAAACCTCAGAAAATTATGTCTATACATCAAATGAGACGTTATTATGTAAAACAGGTCATGGAAAGGACGTTAGAAATTGATTTGTGTGTATTTTTAAATTGATAGAAAGTGTTGTTTGTAATTATAATTTTTTTTTGCCATTTAGTATAATTTGTGACTGTTATACATCAGTAAATTCACAAGAAAACGACAAACAAGTCTTTTATTATCCACATACATGTGTAGTTCAAGATATTCAGGGAAATATAATCAGTATGACCCACGTGTGTCATAATGGTTTCACGTGCACCACGAAGGACGTAATTTTGTGAAGCGACGTCATAACTTAATGTGGTTTCTTCATTGTAAACTCTTTTTAGTTACGTTTCAAACATTTTGACACGGTCCTAGCTTGTTATTCATAAACATAATATTTTGGATAATGTGGATAATAAAGAAATTATTACACTTGCGTATAAGTCATACTGATTTTACGAAACTTGTGTCAGGATTCATGTATACAATAATCCTGACACTCGTTCTGTAAAATCAGTACGACACACAAGCTCGTATAATAATCTCTCTATATAAATACTTCAAATTAAAATTGCCTACTGTAGGAGAGCGGAGAAGGTGTCTCTGATAGCCGAGATCCTGCACACACTGTGGTTTACTCTTCTGGAACAGTGGAAAACACCAGCCACAGAAGAACAATCTTCACCAGCGCAGCACAAACATGTACTGCCATTACGGCTTAGCCGAGAAATGCTTCTATGTGTAAAAGGATTCATGCAAAACTGTGGGTAAGAAATATAAGTTCTGTTTTAGAGGGAACAGTAATGTAAGTCCAGCTATGATGGAGGTATGCATTTGGGTTTAGATCTGTTTACTTGCTGAGTAGATAGTTACAGTGTCACATAGATTAAAAAATGACAGAGGCATCAATCATTTTTTAATGAAGATTGATTTATTTAGTACCAAAAAGACCATTAAACTATAGCCAATGTGGATATTTTATAGAGTATTCGTCACGAGTATTTTTTGATATGGAAAATATCAACCGAATTTACGTTAATCAGTATTTGTCATGGTTCTGCCGAGACAAATACCGATTAACTTGACGAGGTTAATATTTTACATATTAAAAAACACGAGTAGCGAATTCTGTTTATCCTATAACCAATCTAATTAAAATTAGCTCCACTATTACATGTGGATCTAACACCAGCCAGTTGGTGCTCATGTCCACCAATCAAAACCTTACTTGCAGAATCCTGCCAGTGATTTAAAAATAATTTGAAAACATTCCGAATTATCCAGAGGGTATACGACATGTTTCGTGTGAATTACAAATGCCTTAAACATGTTTTATTTTATAAAATAAATAATTTGTAATGTAAAACTGAAGACTGATTTAGTTCGGGGTTTTTTAATAAATAAATAAATAATTTTTAATGTAAAATTGAAGACTGATAACCCACCCCGTACGTATTGGTATGGTTCGCTGTACTGCGGCCACTGAAATAGACTCACCCAATATTTTTAGAATTTGTATGCTCCCAAATAACGTTATAAAAGGCGAAGTATGATTGTCAATATTTAAATTATTATTTACAGACGAAATGTTACCTGGACATTGGGGACTACGCAGTGTTGTTAGCAATCCGATTAAAATTAGTTCTACTGGTCTAAATAAGGCATTCGTAATTCACATGAAACATATCGTATACCCTCAGGATAATTCGGAATGTTTTCAAATTATTTTTAAATCACTGGCAGGATTCTGCAAGTAAGGATTTGATTGGTGGACATGAGCTCCAACTGGCTGGTGTTAGATCCACATGTAATAGTGGAGCTAATTTTAATTAGATTGTCCTATAACACTTCTAAAATAACATTTTTATTAAATGTTTTGTAAATCACAGTACTATAGTCGCCGCCATCACGATTAGCACAAATTAGTTTGACTTTACACATTTTAACTAAATATTTGAAAATGTATACATTCAGGTATACAGGTCTTGTTGGCTTGTAAGCGAATGACCCATCCACAGCAACACATTACCTAGAGACCTTGCAAATTTGCAAGCCATTATTAACCAGGTTAATACACTAAATTATCACATGGATATCATGGGTAAGTTATAAGATAAAAAACGATAGTTCCTCCTATCTCCCCCATTAGATCAATTCTGGAACATCCCTTAGGACATCAAGGTCTGTAATTTAGGACTCACTCTGTCTTTTGCCAAATTAGCCAATTGGTAATTTGTACACAAAGTGGTTTCAAAATTTAAAGTTTGGCTAATAGCATATTCTTTAAATTAACCACATTTCAATAATTTTCAAGGAAATAATCTACATATCTCAAAATTGGCTAACCCAAACTTTGTTCCAGTGTGAGCCCTAGTAATTAAAGAACTATTTCCAGTCATTATAAATATGTTTAGGTATCCTGAATGTTTAAACATATGTTTTCTTTTTAGGAGTTGTAGCTTGACTGCTTGGCTAAACCTGCTGGAAGTGATGGTGTCCACAATACAGAACATCAACACTGTTATGGGGAAACTCCATGCCCAGGGTCACCTGATCGACGTAGAAACACTCAGTTTGAAAGACGTCTGCTTTGTCTTGCTGCACAGTGCAAGACATCTGCATCAGGATGATACTGTCACCTTCACCTCAGACATTCTTAAAGATCTAGGGTATGAACCGAAACTTGTTTCGCAAGACTCTTCAAAATCTGACACCAACAGACGGCGAGTACCAGAGACCAGTAATTCTGTGTCTCGTCATGAGATCACCGAGGATGGGGATGATGATCAGAAACCAGACAGCACTGAGGACAAAAAGAAACAAGTAGATCAGGAACCTGTAGATTCTACGAATGAACAGAAAGACAGAATAACAGAAAATCAACTAATGGTGAAAACTGTTGAAGCATGTCTTTTCTGGAATCCCAGTGATGGGTGTGGTGCTGGAATACAGGAACACACAGTCACTGGAATCTTGGTTTCTGCGTCATGGCTCTTGAGAAGCATTGCCCTCAAAGACAGAGCTGTGATTCACACGTTCCTAGAATGGATGAAGAAGCATCTCTCGTCTGATAACAGGGTTTCTAAGATGTGTATCGACAGGCTGTTAAGTGGCTCTCATTTTACTGTGGGACTACTAAATGGAATGCTTGATGTCTACACTTTTCTTTTGTCTGGAGAAGTTGATGACTCACTGAAGCTAAAGGCTGTTGATGTCCCTACTAACAATGCCAGTTCTCATTGTCTTGGTTTGCTGAACACCATTGTACTTTCCCTGCTGAAGTCTGCAGCTGCAAAAACCAGCATTTGGACTGAACTCTTAGATCATGTTAACAAATGGAAGGATGAAACATCAAGTAAGTACCAGTATAGGTTTGATTGTTTTTGTTGTTTTTATTATAGTTTGGTATCTTTAAAATACTCTGAATTGCAATTTAATTTGCTTTGAAGACAAATGTTTACATCGTTACAATCATTGATCCTTATTCAGTATGAGGACGAGGATTATAAGCAAAACAAATTATTCATTCATTTTAATTTATTTTCATATTTGAATTCAGTTGTGGGTTATTAATTAAACACGATGTTGTGAGCACACACCTCAACTACTTGGACTGTCTGTCTATATTATGGGTTAAATTCATGGTTACTTAGAGAGAAGTTAGAGTAGTGACCACACACCTCCCCTTTCAAGCTCTTCACTAATTGGGTTGGAGCCTATCCTAAGAAATGAACATAGCACTAGAGCACCATAAAAAAACTAATCATCCAAATTATGATCTTAATTTGTTTAAACAATAAATTCAACTACCACAGTATGATGACCCTTAGATCTACCCACTAAGCCATAAAAAATCTCACTCCAAGTACTGAAATCATTAGCAAAACTATTCATATAACAACAGTACTGTAGAATACTTTATTTTCGCGAATCTCCCAACCCCCATCAATAAAAAAACGGAAGTACAGATGTCAATAATTTTGTTTTAAAAACGGAACTTAGTTTTGCCGGTTGTTACGCTAATCTGTAGAACTAATCCTACATGTACACACGAGTGCTATACACATAAAACAATAGTTTTCCTGCTTTAACCAATCAAGACTTTATTGTAATAAGCTTACAGAAGGTGCTTACCGCGTCCAGTTTTTCTTAATCCTTATAATTGTTATAAAAACAAAAACCGAAAACAAACGAAACGAAATTTGAAGGCACACGCTACTAGTACTCAGTAACTTACGTTTGATTGAAACAATATTTATTGCCATCAAAATACTAGTTCAGAACGGTTTGTGATTGGCTAACAGGCCAAAAATAAAAATAAAATTGTGAAACATCTGAACATAGCCCAGTCTGGATTTTTTCACTTCCACATTTTTAATATACTGAGATAATGCATGTTTACTTCCGTCGTGGAATATATTTTCACGAATTTCATTCACACGCGAAAAACGCGAAAATAAATTCCACGCGAAAATAAATGATTATACAGTATTTATAAATACATTAAGGCTAATACAAAAAATCTTTTAATTCTATTGTATATTAAAATGGTAATTACACAAATAATTATTTTGAAATAAAGTAAATAGGAAGGTAATGTTTTATTTAACGACACTCTTAAAACATTTTATTTATGGTTATATGTCATCAGATATATGGTTAAGGACCACACAGCTACTGTTTTTGATTAGCAGCAAGGGATCTTTTATATGCACCATCCCACAGACAGGATAGTACTTACCATGGCCTATGTTACACCAGTTGTAGGGCACTGGCTGGAACGAGAAATAGCCCAATGGGCCCACTGAACTGGATCGATCCTAGATCGATCACACATCAGGAGAGCACTGTAACACTGAGCTATGTCCCGCCCCCTAAAGTAAATAGATCATCAGTATTCAAATTGACAAATTAACTTAGGGATACTTTATTTCATTCTACCAGCCTCGGTGGTGTCGTGGTTAAGCCATCAGACATAAGGCTGGTAGGTATAGGGTTCACAACCCGCTACTGGCTTTCACCCAGGTAGGTGTAAGACCACTACACCATCTTCCCTCTAACTAACCACTAACCAACTAACCCACTGTCCTGGACAGACAGCCCAGATAGCTGAGATGTGTGCCCAGGATGGTGTGCTTGAACCTTAATTGGATATAAGCACAAAAATAAGTTAAAATGAAATATTTCATTCTACAAATTATGGTGAAAGATTAATGTTTGTTTGTCTCTTTGTAGTGCGTGCTCAAGAATTGCTTTCTCTAACAATGAGGGAGTTTCTGATGGAGTCACGGTTGACTGCTCAACCGAAGCCAATCCTTCGATGGTTCCCTCTCATCAAAGAGGAGCTTCCTGCACTTCTTGAGAAAAACTGGACATCAAAATCCGATAAATCTGTACCATGCGCTTGGTCCTCGGCCAATTACATCAGTAGCTCTGAGTATGATTCTGATGATGAAATGACCAGCAGCAGTAAATCGGAATCCAGTCAGAATGTGGCCAAGCATTTGACCAAATTGAAACACCAGGTTCGTGTCAAAAGAAAAACAAGTATTGACAGTCCAAAAAAGAATCTTAAAGATGTGGCATTTTCAAAGGTGAAAAGCACTTGCAAACGGTCAAAGTCAAAGCCTTTGCTGAAAGTAACCAGGAAACAACTGAAACGGCATAAATCGAGATGAGTGGCAAACATCATAGTTTATTAAAATTAATTGTATTTTAGAATCTGTATACAGAAATATAACTGAATTGTATGTTGTTTAATCATCAGTGTACATATCTGTTTTGCTAAGTTCTAAAAATATTGAAACATCCCTCCCCAATCATTAACTATATTTGTATTTTTGAAGCTGTATACAAAAATGTTCCTAAATTGTATGTTGTTTAATCGTCCGTGTACATATCTGGTATTATAAGTTCTATATTTAAAACATATGGGCCAAGAAGGAAGGCCTCTGGTTCACAGTAAAATAAATCGTAGAGTAGATATGGCAGTACGTGTACTTCAGATGAAGTAAATCCAGATTGGCAATTAAACACACTAATACAATCTCTACACAAGAAATCTCTGCAATGTCCAAAAAGTTTTGTTTTTTTCAGTGCTGTATGACCATTTTCTTTTTATGTTCTTCTTGTGTTTGTAGAATCTCCTGTAAATGAAAAAACCCATACCATTTGTAACTGCAAAGTCAGTGGGGTTACGTTTATTGTGATATATCCTTCAATCACTGTTTCCACTGACTGATTATAGTGACAGAATAAAGCAAATTAATAAACTGCTACTAGCACAATATTGCTTGTCAGGTGACATAAACCTGACTGGACCTGTGTACACAGGACTAAATTTTCAGTTATTTCGTTTTTGATATCATTAATTTCAGTACAGTATAGGATTAACAGATTTGTTGTTATTTTTGATAGATTGCAAGATAAAAACAGGTCAATGATATAGGTCATTGATTTTATCCTGTTCACAAATTTCATCACAGGATAACGCCAATCACCTATGTCAGCTTAAAACCTGTTATTCTCTATATTTTAAGTTTATTGATCAACTTTAGAATCAACGTATCTGAAATCAATGTAGATTTACTGAGAATAATCTTAAAACAGTTTATATAAGAAAAACAAGTGCAAGAATGAACTATTGTTCAATCTACTTTGGACTGGTTTTTAATTAATAACATGTACGGTAGATAAAATATGGTCTTCAGTGTTTTGGTTCTTTTTGTTTGTTCATCAACAGACAGTAGAATATTTCTATGCAGTTTTGGCTTAATTAATACATGTATGAAAAAAAGGTCCATCATTTTTAAATATTAATATTTATTCCAGTGAATTTTTCATAACCTATTTTTCATTTACACATTAATTTAGGACATCATTTAAAAATTACATGGACATAATGGGTTAAGCAAAAGGAAATGGGTAAACTGAATTTAGAATCTATTACGTTTCTGCACACATTTAATGAGCGGCGGGTAAGTGTACATCAGTTACCTGTAGTTCTGGTCTATGTGCACTTCTTACAGACTGAATAGTGCTTACATACTGTAGGGGGAGGATCTAACTTAGTTGATTGAGCGCTTGCCTCAGGTGCTTGCGTCATAAGATTGAACCACCTCATTGGACCCGTTTTCTGATTTGTTATTTTCTCATCCCAACCAGTGCACCACAACTGGTATATTAAAGGCTGTGGTATGTGCTGTCCTGTCTGAGGGAGGGAAGTGCATATAAAAGATCCCTTGCTGTTTAACTAATGAAAAAATCTAGACTAGATGACATAATTACCAAACGTTTGATATCTAATAAATTAATCAATGTGTTCTTGTGGTATATCGTTAAAAGTTTAACTTTTTCATATAGTCATGGAGCACTGGATGAAATAGGTTTGAGAAATAACCTCACTACATGTATGTCGTTTGATGGAATTCAATCTAATAACTCATCACATCTCACCGAGCGATCTAACCACTGACCTACACCATGCTCCTATGTAATATTGTATGATAAATAAAATACCTTGCTTAGAAGGAACCAATTTGCCAGGTAACTGCAATTTTCTGTCGGTGACTACTGGGTCAACATTTTCTATGTACACACCTTTCAACTCTTGGTCTAAAATTAATTGTATAGAAAAAGTTGTATTCAAACTTATGATAAGCAGTCACCCAAACAGCCATAACTAATTCCTATAATAGTGTATAACCATTTAGAAAAAGTTATAGTCAAACTTGTGGTAAGCAATTGCATAAACAACCATAACCAATTCCTGTAATAGTCTATATGAACCATAATACAAAACGTTGTTGTCAAACTTGTTGTAAGCAATTGCATAAACAACCATAACCAATTCCTGTAATAGTCTATATGAACCATAATACAAAAAGTTGTTGTCAAACTTGTTGTAAGCAATTGCATAAACAACCATAACCAATTCCTGTAATAGTCTATATGAACCATAATACAAAACGTTGTTGTCAAACTTGTTGTAAGCAATTGCTTAAAGAACCATAATCTATATGAGTTGTTATATCCAGTGAATATCCTGATGTTTTACTAATTGATGGATTTTAAAAAATATTCTATTTGGGAAATAAAATATTACCTGTAAACGCATCATGCTATAGCTAAGATAAGGCAGCTGCAGATCTGCAAATGAACATGAATAATGAATTATAAATGAATTATAAACAACTGAACAGTACAAGTAAATGTTAATAACAAATATTTTAAACTTTATTCCCCACCATTACCACAAAAACATCATGTTCTTGATAAAAAATTGTAATAATTGAGAACTTGATTTACATTTTTACTTTAAAAAATAGATTTTAAAAAAGTAAGGTGGGGTTGGGTTTTTTTTAGCGTGTTTTAAAAATTTATGTTTGTTCTTATTTCACTTAGATCTCCATTCTTCCACACTCACCCACACAAAAATAATTAAAATGCTGTACTTACCCAATACAGAATTCAAACAGCTGTATAAAGCTATCAATATTAAAATACATAATAAAACATATTCATATGTAACTTATGATTTCTGTAAATTATCTTTTATAGTATACATACCAGCAAAACAAGATATAATGTTCCACAGATATAGCATGTGATATATTTAGATTATATCAATTTTATATATGTATCTATTTATATTTGCAAACAGACATGTTAAACTACATCTAAATGCAGATAAAACAACTGAAATAAAGGCATTCTGTAAATAAGTATATATGTTTATCTGTTGACTTTTGTTAACAGATAAAACTGAACTGAAATAAACGAATTCTGTAAATAAGTATATATCTGTTGACTTTGTTAAGACTTCAAACTGAACTAAAATAAAGGCATTCTGTAAATAAGTGTATAAGTATATGTTTATCTGTTGACTTTGTTAACAGATAAAACTGAACTGAAATAAAGGCATTCTTTAAATAAGTGTACTCATGTATATGTTTATCTGTTGACTTTTGTTAACAGATAAAACTGAACTGTATTAAATGTATTCTATAAATAAGTATATGTTTATCTGTTGACTTTGTTAACAGATAAAACTGAACTGAAATAAAGGCATTCTTTAAATAAGTGTACACATGGATATGTTTATCTGTTGACTTTGTTAACAGATAAAACTGAACTGAAATAAAGGCATTCTGTAAATAAGTGTATATGTTTATCTGTTGACTTTTGTTAACAGATAAAATTAAACTATTAAATGTATTCTGTAAATAAGTATATGTTTATCTGTTGACTTTGTTAACAGATAAAACTGAACTGAAATAAAGGCATTCTGTAAATAAGTGTATCTGTTGACTTTTGTTAACAGATAAAATTAAACTGTATTAAATGTATTCTGTAAATAAGTATATGTTTTATCTGTTGACTAACTGTATTAAATGCATTCTGTAAATAAGTGTATATGTTTATCTGTTGACTTTTGTTAACAGATAAAATAAAAAATTGAAAAATACATTCTGTAGGAATGTGTTGATGTATTTATCTCCGGAATTTTAACAATAGAACATCCACATGTGAACAGCTGTTCACATGTGAAAACTAGTATGTTAAACCAACTACTAGTTTGCTAATATAAGGGACTACTCTATTCTTGTGAACGAATAAAAACATCAATAAAACGAAACAGTTCACAAATAAAATAAATAAACTCAGCAACAAATTAATCAATTCAGACATAAGTAAAATTATTCCTATGATTAATATACCGGGTACCCCCCCCCCCCCCCCCCCCCCCCCCACACACACACACACACAAACAACAAGAAGAAAGAAAGAAAAAAAAACACCCAACAAACCGATAACCCTATCAGAATATGGAGGAATGGTACGAAAATGTATGGGGACTGTAACTTGAAATTTCACAACCATTACTATATGAATATTTTCCACCTTTTGTAGGTCCATAGGTCAAATATTGTTAAAATTGCAACAGATTTAAAAATCGTAGGAAAAACAAATGCGACGCTTACTGCACTTACTGCCCTTCTGTCTGGCATCGCATTTGTTTATCTACAATTTTGAATCTTTTGCTATTTTAACAATATTTGATTTATGGGCCTAAACATTTCAAAGAAGGTGGAAAATATCCATAAAGTAATGGATGTGAAGTATCAAAGTGACAATCTTCATACTTTTAAAATAATTCCATTTTCAGTAGGGTTATGTTGGGGGTGTTTTAACACCCGATATATCTATCTATCTATCTATCTATCTCTCTCTCTCTCTCTCTCTCTCTCTCTCTCTCTCTCTCTCTCTCTCTCTCTCTCTATATATATATATATAGATAACTATCTATCTATCCATCCATTTATCCATCCATCCATCCATCCATCCATCTATCTATCTCTATCTCTTACTACCTATCTATAATGACTGACATTTTTAAAGTGCACTAACAATATTGTTTGGAGAAGGTATTCAGGGCTGTATTTAGCCGTATGGTAGATAGCAGGTGCAAATTTTCACCACACCCGTAAAATAAAAAAGGCCTTTTTGTCTAGCTAGCGAATATGTTATAATACTGTGCCATGAAACTTTTGTTACTGACCTCCCCTCTGTTAGTTACTTTTAAGTTAGATACGGCCCTGATAGCTACTAGAATATCTACAGATATACGAACGGGTAGATCCATATTCTATTGCTTCCGTATCATCTGTTGCTTCCCGTTTGTCACGGATAGGAGCATCGTCGTTTAGAATAAAGCTTTCGGAAGCCATCATGCTGGCTATCTGGTTCTCTGTCGGAGGCATCCCGGTTACAAGTAGCTGACTGTCTTCGTCCGTCATTATTCTGGACCATAACGCTCTCTCCAGCTGATCAGGATTCCGAGGAAGCTCTGTTGTTGGTGGTGTCACCATGTTGTCTGGGTTTGCTCTGTCGTTAAATTCGCGTTTCTTCATTGTCGGTGGCAACACTGTGAAAACAAGGTCATCGTCAGAGCGATCTTTTTGGAAGGTTCCGTCGTTTGGCATTTGCGACTTGTGCCCTTGTATCGGTCTTTCAGGTGAGTGATTGATCTGGTTTTTTGCAGGAGGTTCTCTTGATGTTTCAGTCCATGACTTACTCCCGTTTGTCATGTCGTGGCTTGAGCTGTTTTCCAGGCTATTTTGTTGCGTATGGTCCTTGAACACCTTCATACCTGCGTCAGGTGGGTATGATTTTGTAGAGGAGTTATACTTTTGGTTTTCTGCAGGTGTTGATCGATTCAACGTCGACTGTTTATCGAACACATCGTGTTGGTATTCTGCGAATTTCTCGTCCATTTTTTTAGTAGATCGAGTACTGCTTTGTCGTACGTCTAGAGAATACGTAGGAGCGGGTGAGCTTCCAGTGAGATTATTGTTAGTAGCGTGGAGCTCTTTATGACCTGTACCATCAAAACGCGAGTTTGGAGTCGCCGTACTTCTTTGAACTCTTCCAGCAGCGACATCTGTGGTGAATAAGAACAAACATCATATATATGAAACTTATTTGATACATAGGCACGTGTTTAAGAACTTATACATATGGGGGATGGGAGTGATACATACAGGCGCGTGTTTAGGAATTTATACATGGGGTGGTGGGTCTAAACTGGTGAGCGAAGTTTCGGGGGGGGGGGGGGGGGGGGGAATCGAGACATGCTTCCTCGGAAAATACATTTCTAAAAAGACGATTGTTATTTGACAATAAAGATTAAAATGACCCGCAAGACGAGAGACTATCGATACAGCTGAACCATTCTTCACAGGAAGTATCCAGTTGGCCTCAAGTTTGAAGACATTGACGAGGGAATGAGGGAATCTATCAAGAAGATCCATACGTCTTGCGCCTGTCATGACTTGCATGACTTAGCATGTGATTTGACAGATTTGAAAATATGTTTAACTATTGCTTAGCATATTTTGGCAACGTTTTACCTTCCTGTGTCATGAAATCAAAACGTTTGTAGTGATTGATGAATATATGTAGGCCTACATACAGAGTACGAAAAGACAAACGAATAAACAGATTTTATGGCATGGTGAAATTTAACAAATGTTTAACAGGACAGTTATGAATGATCCAATTCGCATTACTTTACAATGCTTTTCATTAGTATTTACATTTTAAATTGTATGCATGGACGCCCTCTCTCCCACCCCATACATACCCACCCCTTCTCCCACACCCTACATACCCGCCCCACCATCCACACCAAAAGTGTAGTTTACTTGTGGAGACCGGAGGTCTTTAACTCCATAGGGAAATATAAATACATTAGTGCAAAAACAAAACATTTTCTCTCATCGATATATGACCAGCTACACGTTTAAGTGTACATACCTGTTGTAGTAGATATCTGGCATAAGAGACTAAAAGTGAAGACTTTGCATATCAGGCGACTAAAATGTGTAGAACTAGGGACATCCATTACTAACTGAAAAGAAAGTTAATTTAATCATAAAAGTACATTGTGCGTCAGTAGTCAATGTATAAAGGTTACTTCTAACACCCAAGAACGCAATATACAGGTTAAAATAGATGTGTACAGTATTATATTACATGTATATGTATTGTACCTGTTACATAAAAACAAATCTTCAGTTTAATTTGAAATGTTAATAGAATGTGATACGGCACTTGTGTTTTCTGTGATAATTAGTATATTTTTTCATTTTTCATTTTTTCTTAAGCTCGCCATTGACCATGGTTCCACCGAGTTAGCTAACTTTTAAACTTGACTATTCTCCCAAATGGTTTAGCTGATAGTGTGAGCATGTCCTCCGACTCAATTCGAGTCTGTCACGCTTTGTAAAACTGCCACTGGTGACTTCGTTTACAAACATTAAACTTCCTCAACTTCTGCCCGTAGTGTAAGCACCCCCCCCCCCCTTTCTACTGACTTACAGCAGGGCCGTACCCTCCTGGGGGGGGGGGGGGCCAGGGGCGGCACTTGCCCCCCTGAGAACTTCTTTTTTTCTTCTTTTTTTTACTCCAGAAAATAGCATACTGTCACGGGGATCCTATAATACCCGTAACTGAATAAAACACGATTATCCAAATATCTCTCCTAACTGTATATCTATTAGATCTCTCTGTAACGGGCAGTTATACCCGCGTGGCTCGTTTCTAGGTATGATCAGAGATAAGATCTTATATAAAGTATGTATAATATAGCACGTTTGGTTCACTAGAAAACACAACAAAAACACAATACACTTTGGAATCTGTATTAATCTACGCTGACAAATGTACTGCCGCAGTAGTTAATTAACAACAACAAATAGTAACAACCCAGAACTGATCACTTAATTAGTTAATCACTAGGTGTCTAGTTTATACAATATTCTAATCACTTCACCGTGACACAACACCCACACGTGTGATAATTGAGAAACGCTTCCAGGGGAACTTAATTAATAAAGGAATTACAACTCTATTCCTAACTGGTTAATTTTTAATTAACCCTTATCAACTCATTCAGTAACCTTGTAATACAGAATTAATACTGGTACCGATCACAATAAAGACAATAACCTACAGTTTACCTAGGTCCTCTAGGATGACTGGTTAAGCTTTATATATATATATTAGAACCGTGAGCCTACAGTTTACTGCGTCCGATTACCGGCAGCACCGTCTAAATAATATTGGTATAATACAGTATTAAAATATTTAAAGTCACATCAATCACATCAAGGTTATACAACAGAGCAGAAATAATATATTTACTGCCAAAATAACGATTGTAAAAACCGCACTCGCGGAGGTATTACGTAACTACTGGCCACATGGCCTCCGCATCTGGGCTGGGTGTGTATTAGGCACAGCTCGACCACGGTCGCGCGGAGGTATTACGTAACAAAGTGCCCACCTGGGCTTAAGTGCATATTGGAACTGCACACGACCCTCTAAAACAATTAATATTGCCACAGGCGAAAAGAAATAAGAGCATGTTCCGTCACACATACACATCTCGGGGTTTAATTTATATAGTGTTTCATTTGTTTATAAAAAAAATAGTGTCCTCGCTAGGATTTTGATCAGGGTACGACCCTGCACAGTTGGTAGTGTACACCGGTTTGATGGATACAACTATCCCGTGCAGTAGGCCACCCACCATGGCATTCCTGTACTTAAAATTCCATGCTTCAAATGGAATACAAACCTACTACCTACACTGTAAAGCCGTCAATCCGATTGATGGAATGTTAACTGCGTCGTTAGGATCATAGTGATCGCGTGTCTATCTGGATGGTTCTAGCCCGGGAAGTAAAATACATTTGTATAAATGGTCCTAAAATGAATGCGCTATGTAGTGAGACAACTTGGTATTTACAAATTAAAAATATCCACTTGCCAACACTAGTTACTTGCCCCAATACATGTTTGTCGTCAATTTGTACTACCCCAAAATAGGATTCTCTACCTCCTGGACGGACTCCATCTGGACTCAGTCTTAATGGACACCAATCGGTCGGGAATCGTTCAGAGGGGCCGATACGTAGCTCAGTGGTAAAGCGCTCGCTTGGTGTACGGTCGGTTTAGGATCGGTCCCCATCGGTGGCCCCATTGGGCTATTTCTCGTTCCAGCACCACGACTGGTACATCAAAGGCCGTGCTATGTGCTATCCTGTCTATGGGATAGTGCATATAAAAGATCCATTGCAGCTAATCGAAAAGAGTAGCCCTTGAAGTGGCGACAGCGGGTTTCCTCCATTAATATCTGTGTGGGCCGTAACTATATGTCCGACGCCATATAACCGTAAATGAAATGTGTTGAGTGCGTCGTTAAATAAACCATTTTCCTTCCTTCGGTAAGTTCAGAAGTCAAATACTGTCCACAGTTAATGCGAGAATTTACTGAAATGACTGATGAAATAACAGTATGCTATAGTATTGATTTTTATAACAAATTTTAATGGTGGTTAATATACGAATTCAGTACAAAAATATGTCATTTCGTTTATTGCTAAATGGCATGATGTAATTCCACCAGGATAGAAAGTTTCTTTTAAAGTTTGTTTTGTTAAACGACACCACTAGAGAACATTTATTAATTAATCATCGGCTATTGGATGTCAAACATTTGGTAATTGTGACACATATTCATCAGGGGAAACTCGCTTCATTTTTCCTAATGCAGCGAGGGATCTTTTATATACATTTCCCCCACAAACAGGGAAGCCCATACCACGGCCTTTGACCAGTTGTTGTCCACTGATTGAAACGAGAAAAAGCCAAATCAGTTGAATGGATCCACTGAGGTGGTTCGATCCTGCGACGAAAGCACCTCAAGCGAGCGCTCAACCGATTCACACAGTTTGCGGATGATTTTTTTTTTCATACCCCTATGAACAGACAATCCTTAAATATATGGCGTCAAAGCGATTATCAAATGCAGAGATACAATAAGATTAGTGTTAGTTTGTTTCCGTTTACTCGATCATTCATTTGAAGATTCATTAATTTTGTATCAAATAATAATAATTTACTTACCTGAAGACAGTAAATGCTCCAAGCCACGTGTTTATTAAGATCAACGTGAATTAAATTGTACTAGCCATTTTAGTTCGTACGAAACATGTAGACATGCCCGTGCCGCAAGCAGTCTTTTGTGTTTGTAAAACTCCGCTATCTAGAGTTGACCGCGCCCTACACTGTCCATGGTGTTAATATATGCACTGCTGCCAACTGATATATAAATATAACCATTGTGTTCATGCCAGGGCTTTCACAAAGCCTTCGGTCGACGAAAACCTTATTTTAAAACAGGAAGAAATACCGTACATATCTTTATTAGTCATTTAAAAAACCCAACTACCATTACGGCATGAATTAATGAAAAGAGCAGCCAAAGATGTGTACAAAATATATATAATATATATATATATATATATATATATATATATATATATATATATAAAACAACAACACCCACTTAATAAAGGGTATGACCACCTCTTGAATTGACCACTGCAGTGCATCGCAGGCGCATAGAATTGACTAAAGTGTTGATTTCTGCCTGTGGAATATTGTTCCATTCCTGAATGAGCACTTGACGAAGTTCGTTGACGTTAGCGGGTGGTTTGGGATGACGCCTCAATCGTCTGTCCAGACTATCCTAGACATGCTCGATGGGGTTGAGATCAGGACTTTTAGCGGGCCAGTCATCAATGAAATCAATGTTATTTGTCCTAAGAAAATTTACAGTGTCTCTAGCTGTATGAGAGGTGGCATTATCATGCTGAAAAATCGAGATGTTGGCGTTGTTATGGAACAGAGGAATGACGTGATGAGCGAGAATGTCATCGCGGGTCAACGTTAGTTGAGCATATAAATTGCCATCAATGACGACTAGTGGTGAACGATAACCATGGGCAATGGCTGCCCAGACCATGACACAACCCCCACCCCCGAAACGATCTCGTTCAAGAACACAACAGTCAGCATAGCGTTCATTTTTCCTACGGTAGACGCGCACCCTGCCATCACCACGTTGTAAAGAAAATCTAGATTCATCAAAAAAAAAGAACGGTATTCCAGCGTCGCCGTATCCATCGAGTGTGTACACGTGCCCAATTAAGACGATTTAGACGATGACGTTGCGTTAAAATGCATCCGACGTAAGGACGTCGTGCATGTAAACCGTTCTCCCGCAGATGATTACGAACAGTTTGCCCACCGATTCGGTTATTATGAAGCCCAGGTGTGTTAGCAGCAGTAGCAGTGGCAGTTTGGAATCGATTGCGCAAATGCGTGTTCATGATATAGCGGTCTTGACCACGCGTTGTAACACGCGGATGTTCACGACGTGGCAAGTCGTTGGTGCTTCCTGTCGTTCGAAATCTTACTCGAAGATTTCGTATCGCTCGACTAGAACTCCCAACATGCCTTGCAACGTCTTCGGTCGACATGCCAGCATCAAACATGTCAATCGCCCGTACGCGTAAATTATTGGGTATTCTTGGCATACTAAAAATGCTACAATGTAAAAAACGTTAATTTTTTTACAAATTTTGAAGCGTTTTCGTTCACTTAATAACAATGTCAGTAAGACAAGTAAAACAAATTGACCGAATACTACACGGGACATGTCGAACCATGAATGCACGTGCAAATTGAATTTCACGTTGTCGACGATTAACAGTGCAAAAATAATCGTTAAAATTCATGAATCCTGTCACGGGGATCCTATAATACCCGTAACTGAATGAAACATCTCTCCTAACTGTATATCAATTAGATCTCTCTGTAACAGGCAGTTATACCCGCTGTGGCTCGTCTCTAGGTATGATCAGAGATACGATCTTATATAAAGTATATATTATTATAGCACGTTTAGTTCACTAGAAAACAACAACAAAAACACAATACACTTTGGAATCTGTATTAACCTACGCTGACAAATGTACTGCCGCTGTCGTTAATTAACAATAACAAATAATAACAACCCAGAACTGATCACTTAATTAGTTAATCTCTAGGTGTCTAGTTTACACAATATGCTAATCACTTCACCGTGACACAACACCCACACGTGTGATAATTGAGAAACGCTAACACACACACGTGTGATAATGGAGAAACGCTTCCAGGGGAACTTAATTAATAAAGGAATTACACTCTATTCCTAACTGGTAAATTTTTAATTAACCCTAACTACTCATTCAATAACCTTGTAATACAGACTTAATACTGGTACCTATCACAATACAGACAATAACCTACAGTTTACCTAGGTCCTCTAGGATGACTGGCTAAGCTTTTTATAATTATTTAGGACAGTGAGCCTACAGATTACTGCGTCAGATGACCGGCAGCACCGTCTAAATAATATTGGTATAATACAGTATTAAAATATTTAAAGTCACATCAATCACATCACGGTTATACACAGAGCAGAAATATATATTTACCAAAGTCCCGTCTGAACTAATATAGATCGTTCAGTGGACGTCGTCCGTGCCCCTGGATACTTCCAAATGTTTCTCCTCGATATATCTAAAATCCTAGCTATTTATTCAAAACTCTCAGAGACAGCGAATATCGCCTGGGGGTACAAGGTGGTACCTCACGTATCATGTGGATTTTCCACAACCATCACGCCGGCATATTTTTCTATGATCGTCAGACTGGCTGTCGCCATTCCGCGAGCAATCCCCTGGCCATAAACAGCACTACCGGAGATATTACGTAACTACTAGCCACATGGCCTCCACACCTGCGCTGGGTGTGTATTAGAAAAGCTCGATGACCGTCGCGCAAAGGTTTCACGTAACAAGTTGCCCATCTGGGCTTAAGTGCAATTTGGAACTGCACACGGCCCTCTAAAACAATTAATATCGCCACAGGCGAAAACAAATTAAGAGCATGTTCCGTCACACACCCCCACCTCAAAAAGGATATTTCCTCTACTCTAGGAATAGGGAAATATACTACATTAAAACAAAAAGGTGCGTTAACCGACGCATACGGGCATTTATAACACATGCAATAATAAGGTGACTACCAGTAATCACAATGAGTCTCTGAGTCCCTGGTATACAAATAAAATATATAAAAACAAAACAGAATTCAAGAATGTCAACACATTATCATAACGTTCAACTTCGGGACAGGGCATCGGCGATTACATTGGATGTGCCCTTGATATGTTCAATGGTGATTGGGTATTCTTGCAGAATACTCCACCTCAAAACTCTCTGGTTGGTGGCTTTCATTCTGTGAATGAAGGTAAGCGGATTATGATCAGTAAAGACCACCACTTGATGCACTGCCGATTTCACGTAGATCTGAAAATACTTCAGAGCTTGTACCATGGCCAAAGCTTCCTTCTCTATAGTGGAATAGTTCACCTGGTGTTTGTCAAACGTTTTGGAGAAGAAACTTACAGGATGGTCCAGTCCATTTTCGTCTTCCTGGAACAGCACAGCTCCAGCTCCCACGTCACTGGCATCCACAGCTAGCTTGAAAGGCATTCGGTAGTCTGGTGCTGCCATCACGGGAGACGAGTAGCGCATCTGCTTGAGACGGTTGAATGACTTCTCGCATTCACCTGACCACTGGAACTTCGTTTCTTTCTTTTTCAGGTCGCACGTTTTCCAGATTTTCTCCGATAGGCATGCTGTCGAATCGGTGTAGCGTTGGGTTCCAAGCGCACATCTTGGCTTAAGGTATTGGTAACCGTTGGAAGGTTCTGACAAATGGAAACATTGTCTTGTTTCAACGTAGTCAACTTTGCTCGCTGGGGGTTGAAGTCTGCTAGAATCTGGCTGTTGGTTAATTTGATCTCTGCAGTCTTGACGTCATCACAGGAAATTGAGTGACTCTCAATTTGGACAGGTAGTACTGGAACTATCGGCAGTCTGTCAAAATAACCTTTTAGCAAATTGATGTGACAATACCTACTTTTCCTAACCCTATCAGGAGTGTTTATCACATACCCTGTCTCATTAACCCGTTTGTGCACAAGATAGGGCCCGAAATACCTGTTCTGCAATGAACCCCGTTTAATGGGAAGGTACAGCAGCACCTTATCCCCTGGTTTAAATTCCCGACTCCTAGTCCTGATAATACAGCTCAAGGCTAATACTACCTATATAATTTCATTACACAATGAATTCTTTAACACAACAAATACTATATGTACAAATCGGAAGTTTCTTTTTTTGTTCAGTATGTATATATATATATATATATATGTGTGTGTGTGTGTGTGTGTGTGTGTGTGTGTGTATTATTCTCTTCGTATGTTTATTGTAGATACTATGAATGAACTAGATTTGCGGCCTGCTGATTCAGCTGCCCACGTTTAGAGGATTTACAGTTTTTGTAGCCTCATAGCAGTAGCTTTCACGCACCCACCACAACATAAGATATTTGAGAAACGTGATTTGAATGTAAAACAAGAAACACACTGTTACAGTACCGTAAATACTTGATTATAAGACGGGGGCGTGTATTTATTATTATTATTATTATTATTAATAATACTGTTATTATACAGACTTGTATACAGAACCCATGATTCTTGTTTTTTTTAATGATGCATTGTTCAACTGGGTACTGTTCAAGAAAATCAAGACCCGGCTACTATCCAAGACTCCATCAGTAATCGGGTATTTACGGTATTCTACTATCAGGCATATAGAAGAATGTGAAGAGTAAGTGTGTGTGTGTGTGTGTGTGTGTGTGTGTGTGTGTGTGTGATATATGCCATATGCCGTATTTGATATACCAGTCGTAGAACAAGGTAACGAAGGAAAACATCTGAATTAAGAATATGATTTTTCGATTTTGTTATTTCCGTCAGCCCTTCTCTTTCCGTCTCCCTCCCTCTCTCCTCCCTCTCTCTCTCTCTCTCTCTCTCTCTCTCTCTCTCTCTCTCTCTCTCTCTCTCTCTTGGTTTGTTTTAGTTTTTTGTTGTTTTTTTTGCAAAAATTAATTTTCACAAAGCAGATTGCACTTGATGTAAAATATTGAAAAATTATCTTTATTCAGGTATGATAAATATTTATTCATCCTTTTAAAGATCATTTCAGTTTTTTGTTTTTAAATTTGTATCCCTGCAGAAGCCCAGGTACAGAGGTAGGTGAATTCTACGACCCATTCCACTGTTTGTACCCCAAAGAAACGTTCTACAGTAACGCCATGCTTCTTCTTAAAGTAACAATAAAGGCTCATAACATTTAACTGGAATCTAATCTTCTACATAGCTTATATAAACGAAGACGGTGCGGGACGTAGCACACTGAGATGGTGTATATGAAAGATCCCCTGTAAGAGTATATATCAGAATGATGAAATATTTGACCTCCAAATCATCTATGATTAATAAATCAATGTGCTCTAGGGTGTCGTTAAACAGCACACACCCAACCTTTAACTGTAAGAGAGAGAGAGAGAGCAGTCTACAGTCAATATGAAACATAAACGCAAACGATAACAGTTCAGTGTATACGATATTTACTTCAAAACTCTTTTGAAACCATATTTACTTCCCTGTACGTCCATTGTGAAGATTTCAAACACTTGGGCCACAACTGATAGTGTTCCTTTATGCAAAGCATAACACATTCACCACACCTAAGCATAAAAACGCCATTAGTTATTCCTGATCATGTGTTATTTACGTGATCTAATACGTCAAGTCATACAAGAAAAATACCCATAGGAAGGTTGTTTGATCAGGAAGGGGAATGTTTTTTCTTTCTTTGGGTGGCCCCAAACGCGAGTTTCTGGATCCAGAGAATGAAATAACAATGTTTTAGATTACCATCTTCCATTAGTTTAGTTATATATTGCATCTACACAACGTATAAGGACTAAAACAAAAAGGTATTTTTTTTTTTTCAAGTACCTGTGAACCCCTCCACACATTGCCCACCGGCCTACAGTGCTTAGACACATATTTATTATTATTTAATATGCAAGTATAGTATCGTACTTCACTACTGAATACATCAAAACTGCAATCTAATTAAAATTAGCTCCACTATTACATGTGGATCTAAAGACAGCCAGTTGGAGCTCATATCCACCAATCAAAACCTTACTTGCAGAATCCTGCCAGTGATTTAAAAATAACAACACTGCGTAGTCCCCAATGTCCAGGTAACATTTCGTCTGTAAATAATAATTTAAATATTGACCAATCACACTTCGCCTTTTATAACGTTATTTGGGAGCATACAAATTCTAAAAATATCGGGCGAGTCTAATTTAGTGGCCGCAGTACAGCGAACCATACCAATACGTACGGGGTGGGTTATCAGTCTTCAATTTTACATTAAAAATTATTTATTTATTTATAAAATTTAAAAAGACTAAATCAGTCTTCAGTTTTACATTACAAATGATTTATTTTATAAAATAAAACATGTTTTAAGGCATTCGTAATTCACACGAAACATGTCGTATACCCTCAGGATAATTCGGAATGTTTTCAAATTATTTTTAAATCACTGGCAGTATTCTGCAAGTAAGGTTTTGATTGGTGGACATGAGCTCCAACTGGCTGTCTTTAGATCCACTTGTAATAGTGGAGCTAATTTTAATTAGATTGAAAACTGTGCAATCTTATGTTTATATTTTATTATTATTCAACCGTCTAAAATTAATTGTCTACATTACTTTGTTTTTCAATGATACGCTAGTCTTTTTTATTAAATCGTTAATTAAATTTACGTAATGTGAAAAGGTATACTAGACGGCCGTCAAAACCCATAGAAAGGTGGATTTTTTTGGTGTTTTTTTAGGTATGTTTAGAAATGGGTACCCATATTTAACATGGGGGCGTGACCTAGCTCAGTGGTACAGCGCTCGCCTGATGCGCGATCGATCTAGGATCGATTCCCGTCGGTGAGCCCATTGGGCTATTTCTCGTTCCTGTTGGTGGGACGTTGCATATAAAATAACTCTTGCTGCTAATCGAAAAAAAAAACCCGAAGAAGAGTAGCCCATGAAGTGACGACAGCGCGTTTCCTCTCTCAATATCTGTGTGGTCCTTAACCATATGTCCGACGCCATATAACCGTAAATGAAATGTGTTAAATGCGTCGTTAAATAAAACATTTTCTTTCTTCCCATATTTAACGAGGTCTATATAGATAAAATACACGATGTAGGTACACACGTAATCTTGACCTTTAAAGGCCCAAATCGCATTGATAACCGCGAATGCTTACTCGTGAACTAGGGTACGAGGTTTGTTTGTTTTGTTTAACAACACCACTAGAACACATTGAACATTTGCTGTTGGATGTCAAACATATGGTCATTTTGACAGTCATAGAGGGATATTTTATATGCACCATCCCACAGACAGGATAGCACATACCAGGGCCTTTGGTATGTCAATTGTGGTGCACTAGCTGGAACGAGAAATCGCCAAATGGGGCCCACCGACGGGGATCGATCCTAGACCGGCCGCGCATCAGGCGTGCGCTTTACAACTGGGCTACGTCCCGCCCTTGTGGCCACAGGGTATGACGAACTCCACTTTAAAAAAAAAAATCAAATTACCACATGCATGTAGTTTACACTTTCCATGATGACGTAATGAGTACTTGAGTATGAACATGAATGTTAAGAGTACTCGACATAATGAAGACCAGAGTACATGACATATTGAGTACTAGGGACCTCGACATGATTGTCAAATTATTCAACAAATGAGTACCAGTCTGAGAGTATTCGACATGATGAAAGAAAGACATTTTATTTACGGTTATATGACGTCAAATATATGGTTAACGACCACACAGATAATGAGAGGAAACCCGTTGTCGCCACTTCATGGGCTACTCTTTTCGATTAGCAGCAAGAGATTTCTTTTTGTATATGCACCATCCCACAGACAGGGTAGTATATACCACGGCCTTTGGTATACCAGTCGTGGTGCACTGGCTGGAACGAGAAATAGCCCAATGGGCCCACCGACGGGGATCGATCCAAACCGACCGCGTATCGAGCGAGTGCTGTACCACTGGGATACGTCCCGCCCCTCGACATAATGAGGGCCAGGGTATGCTACACAGTGCATTACAAGTTATTTAATGCAGTGAGTACAAACGAACTCTAGATGAGCTCTGGTCAAAGATTCGTATTCTGATAATCATATCACCGGTTGCTTTGTATAAATAATCCCTGGACTCAGTCTTGTAAAAAAAATATATATACAAATTTGGATAAGCTAATATTATAGTGACACTGTCATTGTGATTTGATATACTTTTTAACGTTAAAAATAAAACGTAAAACCTGTGAGGTCTGTGACCTATGTTTGATAAAGATAATTAAACCAGATACTGAATAACATATACACCTGACCTTTAAATAAAATCCTAAAAATGAAAACGTCAAATATAACAACAAAAACGAAACATTTAATCACACCATTCTTATACATTAGTGTCAAACTATTTCGCCAATTCGTATGGCGAGTTACATTCATTGGTAGTATTTGCATAACAAGCACTGTCACGTTTTGAGTTGGCATACAATTCCGTGTCTTCGGTATCGCGGTTATTAGATTTGGGATCGGTAGAAGTCGTATTCCCTTGTGGATGACCAACAGACGGCTTATTAACATGTAACCTATCACAGTCCTTGGAGATTCTCGTGTCAGCAGTATTGCCAGAGTCGGGATTAGAATAGTCACTGGTGGAGTCGTAACCTCTGTTGGTAAAGAATCCCAGCTTGGAATAACCAGGAGGTGGCTCATCGGGGCTCTTTTTATTGTATTCCAGTTTATCGTAGTCGTCTGGTTTTTCTCTAAGGAGCACTTTCTTCTTGGCTCTTTTGTTCCGCTTGATGTCCTCCACGGACACATACTTGTCTTCTAGGTCTTCTTCTGCATCTTCTGTCTCGGGCGACGTGTCCTGCAGGTACTTGCTCCTTCGCTCCGGCTCCGGGGTGAAATACACGTCCTCGAACCCGTCGCTGTCCACGCGTGACGAATCCACATCTCTTGCTGATGCCCCATTGCACTGGACGCCGCCTTGTCTGTCGAACGTGGCTTTCTTGTACTCCCACGGAACGGCGTATGCGTTGCCCATGGAGGCCATCTCTTCGACGGTGGAATACGTGGCGTCCAGGACCAAAGGCTCCAACGATAGACCAGTCTGGTTGGTCAACTGCTCGTCACAATCTGCGTATATGTGGGTCTGGTTCTGGCTGTCCACAGTGGGAGGCTTCTCCTCTTTCTTAGATTTCCGTCTGAAATGTTAATTAATTAATAGTTTGTATTATTACCCATATGGTTACAAATATCTTGGTACATATCAAACTGATACGTCCCACTAGAACGCCAAGTGGGACGTAACACTTCGTAACGTCATCGATTGACGCACTTCAACAGGTACCTTAAACAGGAACGTCAACCAACGAGTTGAGTGATATAAATTAAGATCGATTATGGGTAATAAATAGGATATTAAACTCGCTACCACTTCGTATCACGTTTATGTCCCTCCTGAAATAATGTTCATCGTCACTCGCTAAAGCTCGTGATGACTAAAAAGTATTTCACTTGGGACATAAACATGATACGAAATGGAAGCTCGTTTAATATCCTATACATAAGTGCAGAAATTACAATTTACTTAGATAATAAATAATTTATTGATTGCAGAGTACATATTATTATATTTTATAACACCCAATGTAAAGGTATTTAGCACCACTAGCAAGAGACGTAATGTTATCTCTGAAAACATAGGTTATTATTCTGCAGAATATAAAAATCACAGTGTATGCATTGCAATTATTCTCCTCCTCCGTCTACTTTTTTCTTCTTCTACTATTTCTTCAAATTGTAATTATAATTATTATTAAATGTAAATTTTCCTTTTTGTTGGTATTGATACAATAAGGTACATTGATAATTTTGACTGGACCCCCCCCCCCCCCCCCCCCCCCCCCCCCCCCCCCCCCCCCCCCCCCCCCCCCCCCCCCCCCCCCCCCCCCCCCCCCCCCCCCCCCCCCCCCCCACCCCCCCCCCCTACCCCACCCCCCCCCCCCCCCCCCCCCCCCCCACCCCCCCACCCCCCCCCCCCCCCCCCCCCCCCCCCCCCCCCCCCCCCCCCCCCCCCCCCCCCCAACCATTTTCCATGCTTACCTAATCAGCCATAGGATAATCAGTGCAAAGACTGCCATAACGACCAGGCCCAAAACAGTTCCTATTGCTATCCAAGCAGGTGATGTTTTATCTACAAAATATAAAACATTGCCATCAGTTAATTTGTCTGTGGTATCAAATGCACTACTGTATCACAGCAAACCAATTACCATAAAACGTATACATATAACTATGATTGGCTTCTTATTTCTACTGATACTACTGCTGGTGGTATTACTAACAATACCACTACTCCGTACTAATATTATTACCAGGACTACTACAGTTACATCACCGCCACCACCACCACTTCTACTGCTGCAACTGCTACTGTTATTACTGCTAATACCACTACTACTACTACTACTACTACTACTACTACTACTTCTACTACTGCTGCTGCTGCTGCTACTATAGATCTTGTTGCTTTTACTGTTGCTGTTCCTGCTGTTGCTGCCGAATCTGCCACCTATAACTACTACTATTACCATTAGAACTAATACTACTAATACCACCACCACAACCACCACCACCACCACCACCACCATTATCCCGAAACCTAATGCTTATATTTGAATGCATCAGCAAGTCCTACCTGAAGGTTTTTGAGGAGTAAATCGTTGGTGTACTCTGTTTATGGTGTTATTTGGCGATTTACCATGACTGTGAGTAGGGCCATCTAAAATCATATGAAATCAGAATTACAATGCAGTGTTCAATATATTTTGTCCATATTGAACAGTAAATAAAAGAATAAACGAACTAGCTATGGGGTCTAGCGGGCTATTTAACATGAGACCGCCTAATTCACCAAACTGTCGGAACTTTACGATCTCATAGTGCAAGGCAAAAAAAAAAAGACTTGCAAATGTCGGCACCTGGACGGGGTAGGACCTAGCCCAGTGGCAAACCGCTTGCTTGATGCGCGGTCGCTCTGGGAGTGATCCCCGTCGATGGACCCAGTGGGCTATTTCTCGTTCCAGCCAGTCTATGAGCTAACCTGTCTACAGGATGGTGTACATAAAATCGTCGCGTGAGAGCTAAAAGGTCGTAAGTGGCAGATACGACCTAAAACGTCTTTTTTTGCATATTCGGAATCGCCATCCCCGATTATATATTGTCACAAAATATCGTAGCTGTGTCCCTAATTGCATCGCTTATACAGAAGGATTTAAATGGTCGTAAGTGAATCACAGATACCAATTTGCACGAAAATAGACTTAAGTGACACATACGACTTTCCTCCGATTTGCTTGCTGTCCATTATGTGAACACAACTGGTCGTGTGTGGTAAATACACCCTTTTTAGATACCGTTCGTTATATATTTATGTCTGACATAGGTCGTATGTGCCAAATACGACACATATGTATTCTTTGTTATCGGTTTGTGATAGAAATTACAAATGCGAAGTACAATAGGGCATACATTATGTCAATATTTTTATGTGCTTGAATCCTAAAAACAATACGACTTTTGTGGTTGTGAGTTGCAGGTCTATTTAAGAAAAACATTTGGTACTGCATGCAACGAACCATTTGGCAACAAACACGAATGGTGTCTGTATATATAAATAGGAATTGCAGTAACATTAATGTTTGTATGGTTCGCTATTTTATGTGCACCATAATTATAATAAGCATGTTTTGGTGAATTTTCTTGAAAAACAAATATCTATTTTGAAATGTTTTTAATTGAAGCAAAGTTTCCAATATGTAATTTGTATCTATAGATACAATTTTAATTCATAATAATGTATGTGGCATATACGACCGACGTACAAGCATAATCACACTGATTTTGGATGTACATGCATTTAATTATATGTTACGGTGATCAAGTTCCGCCTTTCAGCTGCCTTTGAAGATCTACAGGATTGCCCTAATGTAGGCATCATGGATTAACAATATTGCACATACAAACGTCATCGTAAGTTATCCAGGACAAAGTCCAGTAACAAAAGACAGCGTAATCAGACGTAAGGTTAAAAGGCGAATAAAGTTAATGTGGCCTCAACATAAACGATAGCAAGATCTATGAACTTTGATTAACTTTACAGTTAACAAATATTTGCAATAAAATATCCCTGTCCTGGGTCAGACCCCCGATCCTATCGGAGGCCAGATAGGCGTGTTCGAAACCCTAATGGTATATGGACTATGGACACGTTAAACTATCTGCAAAAGGACTCCCATGACGCAAAGAATACGGAAAGAACACTGCACACAAAACGACATCAGCTTTTCTGATGACTCATCAGGAACGAATACTTGCCTAGAAAAAGAGGTTTTGTATGGACAAGTCGTCTGATTCTGATGCACCATCATCAAACAACGAACATGGTGCACTTCCACCACAGTGTTTCTTCTAGATAGAAAATTGTGGGTATGGCTCTATGGAATTGAATGCAACCACAGACAACAGAGATATGGGATGTCCTCCCTCAGAAAGAAAATGGGTTAAGTTTAGGGTTAGGATTAAGAAAATCATACAGAAATGATAAGAGTAAATAATTTTGTCAAAAAGGTAACTTAAAAAAGAATTCTGCAAAACTATTTGGGTATGGCACCATACCCAGTTTACCCTCTGGCAGAAACCCTGCACCAGATAAGGTCACACAAAATCAGGGGTGGGTCAAAGAAAACAAGGATTTCACGAGTCAGAGTAGTTTTTTCACACATTATTATTTTGTTCAATTGGTGATTTTATTTATCGTATTATTATTAACAAAAGTAAAATAACCTTTTTCACGTAATATTTTGTTTAAGCGGTGATTTTATTAATACGTACTTCTACTTGTATTCCTTTTCGAATGTTTGCTTCTAAATAGTTTCTATTTACAAGCTTTCTCCTTTTTAAAAATAAATATGTGATTTGCAAAACTGAAATGTTTTAGAAGTGATGGTTCTTTCAGAATAAATATTTAAATTTATTTGATATACTGTTGGTCGTAAATGACGCATTTAATTTAATCATGAATAATTGTCGTAACTACAACTATTTAAGCAAATGACTAAAACACCTTCTGGCTCTCACGCGACGAAATATCCCTTGCTGCTACTTGGAAAATGTAGCGGGTTTTCTCTCTAAGATTATATGTCAAAATTACTAAATGTTTGACATCCAATAGCCGATGATTAATAAATCAGTGTGCCCTAGTGATATCGTTAAACAAAACAAACTATATAACTATATTATAGGCCCCTGGACATCAAGTTAGGTGGTGTTAGAGACCTTCAAACTGGAATAGAACCATAACTTGTTGAGTCTATGAGCGAGTCGGAACTCCATCATCCATCAATTCAATTATATTTGCAGTTGCTTTTTTTCTCTCAGAACCTCTTAAATTAGATTCCAAACAACACATTTACACAACTTTCTGTGATACTTAATTAATGTCCCACTTCTTTGATTGCATTCAAAACAACATCTACAAACATCTTTCTGTGTTGGTTTTCTGATAGTTGAATTCTCTGAAATTGGATCTTAAATTATTTTCCGCTACCCTTTCATTAAAGGGACATTCCTGAGTTTGCTGCTATTTTTAAGATGTTATTGAGAAAAAGAAACTTTTTAACGATTGTAATTACATATCAAATATATTTTTCTGCAAAAAAATTAGTGGCTATATATTAAACGTTTTTCTGATGGTTCTAATATTTGAACTAGGTTACATTTCATTTTATTTCCTAAAATATATGTTTTTCGTACGTACGAAATTATTTCAAGACAAAATCCAGTTTAGGCTTCTTACAAATATTAAGATGACCAGAAAAACATTGACTATAAAGACACTGATATTCTAAACAAGAAAATATATTTAATATATAAATTTAATCGTAGAAATATTTTATTAGTCAGAAACATCTTACAATGCAGCAAACTCAGGAATGTACCTTTAAGATATTTCAGCAGCATCAATGTTAAGTGACCTATCATTCGACAAATCAAAACGTTGCAGAATAAATAATATCTGATATCAGAATATTTTATCATTTTTATCCAGTCATAATATTTACCGTTACCAAACTGAGAAGGTTCCTCTGCCCGCCCCCCCTCCCCCCCCAACCCCTCCACTTTTGTGTGAAAGTAACTGTAGTATAACTATATATGATAAAATATACTTTGTTTGCTTTGATACAAACCAAAGTTAAAATATGTATCCACTTACTAGGATCTTCCTTGTGTGGTTTATCTCTCTTGCAGGTCAAAACAATATCTTCGTCAAAACTACCTGCAATGAAAGCATTTACTTTTAGACAAAAAAACTAGCTTAAATTTTGCAATGTGCTTTATTTTAGTTCTAGCATATAATGACATGACAGGACATCATGTATTGTTTGGTTATATATATAAAAAAAAAATTGCCCTTTACGGCTGAGTATAAATACTGTCATATTTATGCTTTTAGGGTATAACTAACTTCAAACTCATCCATCATACCTTCAAAATGAGTACAGGCCCCATTTATAATGACTACATTCAGATGTATTAAGTACAGTCCCAATAATTTATAGATGCCTACATTCAGTACATGTATGTATTTTTACAACATACCTTGACATTATTAAATAGCATCATCATAAATTTTATTTGAACAATATAATCGTAGGATCATCTAACATTAACAACTCTATAGCATACCTTCAAATCCTATCCAGACAAAATCCGGATTATTTTTCCCGATTGTCAACCTTGCCATGGAGTCCCCTGTAGAGTTCAGAATGGAAACGAACGGATACAGGAACCAAGAATCGCCCTTGCTTGTTTCACAGGTGACGTCTTGGGACTCGCCTCCCGAGGCCATGAACAGTTCAGTGTCCGAGCAGCCGGACTCCGCCGTCAGACGCAGGTCCACGGCGAAGGACGAGATGTAGTTCGTTGCCGTCCTCCATTGGTGGGAACGTGCAGTGCACGTGCACGAAGTGTCGGTCAACGGAGAAGAATAGTCGTGTGGATTATATATAGCAAACAGCGTTCTTCCTATGACGGAGATTTCCGTTTCGCTGCATATCTCTGCCGTAAACGTAGCTTAAAGTAAATTTAATTTAGATTAGAAAATGTACATGCAGTAGGTTGAAGATAACAGGATTTGCTTTGGCATCATAAATTTTCTATAGATTTGTCTTTTTTTCTTTCTTTTTTTTTCTTTCTTTCTTTGATTGCTTTTGTTGTTTTTGTTTGTTGTTTTTATCTCTCTGATGAATTACAGCATACAGGTCATAATCATAAATATTAGTCATTCAAATATTTTGAGATATTTTATGTCCAAGATTTTAAAATGAAGGATATGAAAAGGTTGGTCATATGTAACCATTACCAAATCCTTATTTGAATTCATCATATTAATCTACTCATTTAGAATTTTTTAAATTAACATTGCTTGAAAATGGTCAAGTGAAACACTGAACATAAATATGGAACATCATTCAGTAAATTCGCAAATATGATAAAAACTGAAATGAAATGTCAACTCCCAAACATTTACAAGTTAAATATAAACTAAAAACAGTACCTCTCCCCTCATCTAAATATATGTAAAATATATTTTTACGAGCCACGTGCGTGTGTGCATGTATGCGTAAATGTATAGTTTTCTGTCTCGCTTTCTTAGTATGCGTTCGTGTATGTGTATGTATGTGTGTGCACGTGTGTGTATGTGCGCGCTCACATGCACGTGTGTGTAAATACCATTAACGCAGACATAGTCGACGAGGGAGTAGCTAGACACGTTTCTGTGGTCTGCCGTGGAACACGCCGACGACGCCGCTTGTTTGTGGTCCATCTCCACGGAACACATCACTTTGCCCGAGCAGTTCGTGTGGAAGCTGTTCAGGTGGTCCAGAGGGTAGGGGAAGAGACAGTCCATACCCCCGACCATTTCACAGCATATGTCCCTCTTGGCGTCTGAACAATCCATGTTGACGGGACAGGCGGAGTTTAAGGAGTGGACCCCATACAGAGCCTCTCTGATGGCGATTCGGTGAAAACGAGGGCAGTGCAGCTGCAGAACGGAGCAGTGGTCATTGCAGACCGATTTCTGCTTCTCCACAATGACACCTTCAGAATCTTTAAAGAAACAAAATATATTAGTATATGCTGTTGTGTCCGAAATTAAAGTTTTATAAAAATGTTATATAGATTTTTGGAAACATACCGGTTTTTTGTTAGTATATTAGAATACAAGGAACACAAAAATCGATGTTTCCATTTTTTCTTCGGCCATCTTGGATATATGGCGGACATTTTTTAAAATGGCTACCGAGAATTCTAATTCTGACTTTTTTTCCGACAAAGTTACTTCGTTATATTTCAAAGCTGTGGATACGTACTAATTACAGTGCAACGAATGTAATTATTGGTATGTTGATGTTATTTATTATACCAAGACTTATTGGGACAAAGTAGTAAAACTGAAGCACAACGAAATATCATTGATTGGTTTTTTATCCATCAAATAGTGAACATTTTAGATAATACAGTGCAACGTTTTAATTACCGTAATATTCTTTTTTGAGTTTCATTCCCAAAGCCGTTAACATGTTTTATTCTTCTACAGCAATGGCGTAGCCAGCATGAGGCAGACGAGGCGCTTACCTCATCTGGAATTTCTCCAGATTTATTTTATTTTTCCAATGACTCTGATATTTATTTTACAGGTCTGGGTTTTCCTCGACGTTTTTTCCTCTCTGGCTACGCCCGAGAACAGGGATTGCACATCTATTACAGCCAGTCAGGTTTAAGTTCCATTTAGAATTTAGTTTCATAAAAAGAGTGCCCCTTTTATTTATTTTGTTGGTATTAGAACCGATTTTACTATTATATTAACATATAGTTTTCTTCTTCGGTTTATTTGTTATATAGGCTAATGATGTATGCTCAGCTATTTAAACACAATAGTGATGGCGAACCTATAATGTACTTCCAAAAAGTACAATAACGAATATGAACTCCAACAAAGGTTCAAGGACGCTGTCCTGGAAAAGCAATCCCAGGCGTGGGAAACGAGGAATGTTCGGGGATTAAAATATCCTCACTGCTCAAACCAAAATTTCCTCTTTTAAAAAATATTATCCGTGGAATCATGACTCGATCCTACTACAATTTTGCTTGCCAATCTAGATTCCCTTTTGCATAATTTCCTGCACACGCGCTTGAATCCACTTAACTGGATTGCCTCTCCATGAGAGAAAGGTGTATGTGTTAGGTGTTTCTGTGGCTTTAGTGGTTATTTCTGTGGCTTTAGTCGTTAATTTAGTATTTGAATTTTCATAACTATCTAGCTATAAGGGTATTACCACGTGGGGTAAGTGGCAATGGGTATGTGGTTGTTAGCGTTATACTTGTATCCGTATTTTGTTTAATAATCGCATGGACAGGCAGCCCAGATAGCTGAAATGTGTGCCCAGGACAGCGTGATTGAACCTTAATTGGATATAAGCACGAAAATAAGTTGAAATGAAATGAAAATAGTCGCATAACACGACAAGTCCATAGTACACCGCATTTTACCAAAGAAATTTAAAATAATTTGAATAATGTATGTGAATGTCATAATTTAAACAAAATGAAAAGATAAAACGGTATTTCATTAATATTATATCTTAAAACTGAGTATCTATCCCTCTTTCAAAGCTCCTAGATTAGCCAGTCGCTTTTTCTTTGCACTTTTTTCAAAGGATACATTACTGATAAAAAAGCCATCCCAGATGGACCAGTTGACACCTTAAATAAAAGAGGTAGGTGGGAGCCTCACATTTGAATTGTTTTGACACGAACACATTCAGCTTTCATTTGATGTATGTTGCAGGTGTACCATTAAATATTTAAAAGTAAAGACGGGGTTTTTTTTCCAGTAAATGTCGCACGCAATTAATAATAATAATAAATAAATGCATCCTGTAATCAAATGGACTCTGAAAACGTCATGATTTATTAGAAATATTATAATAAAATAAATTACTGCCACACATGATAATTAGATGTTAATACTTATGATACTAATGCTTATGGTGATGATGATGATGATGATGATAATGATGATGATGATGATAATAATAATAATAATGATAATGATAATGATAAACATAGTAATGATGATTATGATGGTCGGTGATCATAATAATTGATAACCATCGTAATAATAATAATCGTAATATCATACTATGAATAATAATCATAATAATGACCATTATGATCGTCGGTGATCATAAAATGATCATAACAACATTTGATAATAAAAAAAAAAAAAAAAATTGTGTTCACATTGCTGTGGACAATAACATTTAAAACTAAAAATGATGAATGAATAATAATAATATTATTATTATTATTCTTGTTATTATTATTCTTGTTGTTGTTGTTATTATTATTATTATTATTATTATTTAGCTATCTTAAAATATAAACATTTTAAAAAATAAACAATTATATAACAACAAACCTGGTAACAACAACAAAATCAAACAATATAATCCAATAAACATGTTTTCGGTACATCCCTATAGTCCGAGAATCAAAAATGGCATTAAAAACGGAAGGTAATCAATATGCAAGTCATTTGTAAAGTCACAAGCGTCTTTCGATGACCGTTAATTGGGAGGATCGCCCTCTACCACGTCGCTCATTTGTTGTTGATTAATTTCACCTGTCTGTTGAACAAGGCGCACACAAAATCACTGACCTATTTAATTAATAATCAATCACCTTAAGTATCGAGTCAGTTCTACACACAGGAAGCATTCGTCATTTTTAACACACGGATGCTTACGACGACAGATTTACGCCTTGAGCTGCACAAGAGACCGTTACTTGACGCTGGAAATTATTCACACACCGGCAAGAGTCGCATATGTACATTGTGAATGAGAATAACAAAAACTGAAAATTAAAAAAAAATTTTTTAATTTTTTGTTTGTTTGTTTAACGAGACCTCTAGAGCAAATTGACATCGGCTGTTGGATATGAAACGTTTGTTAATTCTGACACATAGTCTAAGAGAAAAAGAAACCGCTACATTTTTCATTAGCTGCAAGGGATACTAAACATACACCATCCCACAGACAGGGTATCACATGACTGATATGCCAGTCATGATGCACTGCAAGAGAAATAACACAAATGGGCCCACCGACGGGGATCGATCCTATACCGACCGTGCATCAAGCGAACACTTTACCACTGAGCTACGTCCCTCCCCAACTGAAAATGACTTCGGTCAGAACTGTCGATTTCTGTTTTTATTTATTGATTATATATTTTGTATCGTAAAAGCACAACAAGAGACATCTTAACTACCTGAGAAAACCAGAGGAAGCAAATAACGAAAGGTTTCATCAGTTTTATAACTTAATCTTTGCAGGGCCCAATTTCACAAAACATCGTAAGTCTAGTTTTGCAAGTAAACGTAAATCTACGACTAAGCCACAATTCTTATTACTATTATAGTACAACAAATATAGTTAGAAATACATATATTTCATTTTCTTTTGTCTTTAAAATGCTCCATCTTCCATAATGATGCAATTTTCTGCGTGAAATAGACGTTAAACACGTGTAAACGCACGGCCGGTATAACAGACGTAAACTTACGATGTTTAATGAAATAGGCCCCAGATATTAAAGAAGACAGAACTAAACAGAATATAACTTTATTTCGCTCAGGCCGTTACACAACGCCTTATGAGAAACCTGAAACATTATTTCACAAACAACGCTAATTTAAGTTTCCATTTAAATATTCCTTCTGCTCCAGCATTTTGCATCACCATATCTTGGCTTCTGTGCGACAGTTCATCCATGCATGCCGATTCCGAGCAAATATTAAAAATGCCATCGGCTTGTTGTTAATTCATTGAGATTATAACACTGAAATGAATCATTTAAAGTCTTCAAAAACGTGTAAGGTAGACTTAGTAACATTCAGATGCCGGTTTAAGAAATGACGAATCACTAGCTGATATGTTGTCTGGTGTAATGCCTTATTTGCACCGTGTACGCTGGCCTTAAATAGACGGCTAACGGTTTTGCTCACATCAACTGCCTCCGGTATAGAGAACAGATATGTTCAACTTTCAGTTGCCATAATTTTTAAATGTCTCAACATTGACACGACAGCTTGTGTTAAGTAATTAAATAATGAAAACAAAAAATTCATAGCGATATGGACCACTATATTTAACATAAATCGAATACTTCTATCACTGTACATATACGTGTGTATTTTCAGTATAACGCAAACTGTTGTTTTTATTGGTGTGTAGCTCAAATTGTAGCTTTCTGCTTTAACTTGGACGGGGAAAATATTATTGTGCCCCTATCCAATTAAGGTTCAGGCACGCCCACGTCAGACCCAGCCTCTTAATTCAAAGGGACGTACAAAATGTGTATATACGTTTCTGCTTTAACCTAGACTGAAAGAAAAAGGACAGTGCTATTTTAAAGGGCCATTCCAGAGTTCGCTGCATTGTAAGATGTTTCCAACTAATAAAATATTTTTACGATTAAACTTACATATTAAATATATTTTCTTGTTTAGAATATCATTGTCTGTATATTCAATGTTTTCTGGTCGTCTTAATATTTGTAAGAAGCCCAAACTGAATTTTGTCTTCAAATAATTTCGTACGTACGAAAACATATATTTTAGGAAATAAAATGAAATTTTACCTAGTACAAATATCAGAACGATCAGAAATACGTTTAATATACAGCCACTAATATTTTATGCAGAAAAATATACTTGATATGTAATTACAATCGTTAAAAAGTCTCTGTTAGTCGATAACATCTTTAAAATTGCAGCAAAGTCGGGAATGTCCCTTTAATCTTCCACTGACGTAATTTCTACGTATATTCATACATTTACGTCAGAACCTATATAACAGAAACATATCCAATCCCTGGTGATCTGTTCTATTTAAATACAGTCACACCTTTATTTTTCAAGTAAACACATTATTATGGTGCTTCATGGTATGAAAACTCACGGCCGGGGGATGAAGGGATACAGGAGTATCATTCAGTCATGGCCTCATGATCGAAGAGGGTTTCAGATTGAGACCATTGTTAATTTTTTTAGCACTTGTTGTTTCGCTGCTTGTCATTTTGGCCAGGGATAAGATGCTGGAAATAGTCCCGCAGTATGTTAGGAGGGCGAACATTCGCGATCGTTTTAGTTCCTACCGTCCTAAAAAATGTTCAAAGCTTCGAGAAGGAGAGTCTGAGGTACCCTTAAGATTCAGGCATGGCCAGCCCGGATCACAGATTTGAGCAAGCCTGCCAAGTAGTACCTTTAGTCATGGGATATTATTTAATTCCAGTACTGGCGTGCCTGAGCCTTGAAAGGACGTAGGCACGTAAATACAATTTACTAATACCAGTACTGAATCCACCCCCAAATTGAGTTCACGGCTAGGCACGACAGGGAGGCGTGCGATTATAGGTGTCAGAGGCGAGTTATAATTTTATTATATATTAATTTTCATCTCCCTCCAAACCTTCCTCAAAGTTTCCCTGGCATTCGGCTTCATGGCACTGGCCCCCCCCCCCCCCCCACCCCCCATAAATGGATTTTCAGGATCCGCCACTGGGTGTGTCTCCTGCATTGGGGATGGTGATCCGACAATGGTCAGTGGTTCCATGTACTGGGGGAAGGGGTGGGGGATACCGTGGTTTCACCATTCATCTCAACTTCATTTATATCGTGATGTCTCAATTTTAAATGTTTTTGTCTCCGTGTTAGCCTACATGTTTGTGGCGTTATCAAAAATATTTTTAAAAAGTACTAGTACTCGAGTTAATCAAATATATTTTTTTCAAAAGTTTATTCGTGGAAACAAAGTCGTTATAATGTCATCTTATGAATTACTGTCAAAACTAGCTCCAATTTCCCGTCTTGGTTTACGTACCATATTTTAGCAGTAAAACTAATAGGCTACGATTTGACTTACAAACTCTTGAAAGTTTCATTAGAATTATTAAACAGGGTCCAAACGAGAACCATTCACGTGTACATTTCGTAATACCGTTATACCCATTCTCTATAGCAATACAGGTTAAATAGTTTATAACTATTTTTACCCGACCATATTTTATTACAACTATACAACGCGCCATATCATACATTTGCCCTGTAGCGAAATACTTAGCATACATGTAGGCTACTTTAGAATTCACTGTCCCTTACAAATAAAAGTACCCAAAACATAGAAGAAATTAGTGGGGAAGTGGGATACCCTAGTTTTTCATGCTCAAGTAAAGCTGTGTTTAATATATCATATTTATTTTTCCTTATTATATGTCCATTTTGTAGGCCCTATTTATATTTTATGTCCAATGGCTTTATCCTAAAGCTATTTAAAAAAAAAAAGAAGCAAAAAAAGCCTTATAGAGACAGAAATAGTCAGTCTACGACGTACCTGGCGGGTGTAAGATGGGCAGATTCCCAGAAAATATGAAAAAGTACCCTCCCCCTGTTTTAATCTAATTAGAGAAAGAAAGAAGTGTTTTATTTAACGACGCACTCAACACATTTTATTTACGGTTATATGGCGTCAGACATATGGTTAAGGACCACACAGATTTTGAGAGGAAACCCGCTGTCGCCACTACATGGGCTACTCTTCCGATTAGCAGCAAGGGATCTTTTATTTGCGCTTCCCACAGGCAGGATAGCACAAACCATGGCCTTTGTTGAACCAGTTATGGATCACTAGTCTGTGTAAGTGGTTTACACCTACCCATTGAGCCTTGCGGAGCACTCACTCAGGGTTTGGAGTCGGTAATTGGATTAAAAATCCCATGCCTCGACTGGGATCCGAACCCAGTACCTACCAGCCTATAGACCGATGGCCTGCCACGACGCCACCGAGGCCGGTCTCTAACTAGGGAAGACCCCATACTATTCATTAATTACATCACGAATCTTCCCACCTCTAATTATTAGCCTAAGTTGATACAATAACTTTAAATACAATGATGTTCATATTTTATTACTATAACAGCAATTAGGCTGACAAATTAATATTACAATTAATTAATTAATTAATTATTACTATTTATTATTATTATTTCATTTTTTTTTTTAAATTAATAACAAAAGGAAATATTTTAAAATCTTAATGAAAGGTTATTTAGAGGTTTGCAAAAACGAATCAATCTAGCAGTTCCTGGACAGCCGAGCATAACATTCCAATTCAATTTATTTCCGTTTTTATATTATCCAATTAAGATTCAAGCACGCTGTCCTCGGCACACACCTCGACTATCTGTCCAGAACAGTGGGTTAGTTGTTAGTGAGGGAGAAGAGGGTGTAGTGGTCTTACACCTACCCATTGAGTCATTAAAACTCGCTCTGGGTCGGAGCAGGTACCGGGCTGCGAACCCTGTATCTACCAGCCTTATGTCTGATGGCTTAACCACGACACCACCGAGGCCTGCATAACATTCCACTAACTGAATTAGCAGACAAAGGTAGACAACTCTTGTTAAACTGTTGCTTTATGAACCAATATTACAACATTTGTTCCGCTTTTAAAAAACATTACGTTGAAAAAGCAAACGACTGTAAGTCGGTGTACGAAGAAACGTCAAAATGGCTGCTTCTAATCTCCCTGCACTTCCTGCAAATCTGAAAGCTATTCAGCATTACATGAAAACAGCTATTGAACATGAAAAACGGGATCCAGTGATTGCATACTATTGTAAGTTCCTTTTAACTGAGACATCTTGAATGACTTATATTTGCCATTTTCACCGTTTCCTCAAACAGTTTCATATGTAGGATAATGCAAAAGTTGTTGCCATGTTCAATGTTGGTGATTCATAATCTGGTGATTTTGATCTGCCCTGTTTATATGTAAAGATATAGCTGTAGCATGCTTAGTGTGGAACTTTTTTTTAAAATTTTAGCAATGGTCACCAAGTACTCCGAAAATTAGAATAAACACATTTTCGAAATTAAAATAAAATTTGACATCACCCCGTGTTGTGGTTGAAACTGTGACTGAGTAAGATTTGTTTTTGTCATGCACAGTCCAGACTCCATGCGATACTGTTTTCTGGTCATGCATAATGTGAATTTTTGAGATGTCACTTTTAGATTCAAACTAATATTGGCAAGTTCTGAATACTTCTAAAGGTGATAACATTATCAAAGTAAACATTGAAAGGGAAGTAATTGAACTAATTCATGGCAAAATAAAGAGCAGACTGCCAGAAACAAAACTGTTTAATATGCTTCTTCTGGTTAATAATTTGAAAGAATGTGATTTGTAATTTACTAAATTGAAATGTTTAATATTGACAAAAATCAAAACCAATATTAACCAGGGATGCAGAAAGTAATTGCCCTCTCACCAAATGCAAGTAAATATTCGGACGGACGAGTTAAAAAAAACCCCGCAACTACCAGTCCGACGGGCGATCTCTCTTTGTATCACTAATAGACTATTGAAACAGAGCCGGTCAAAGGTCAGTGGCTTGTTTACATTGAATGTATATATTCTCGTTCCAGCCAGTGCTATACAACTGGTGTAACAAAAGCCATGGTATGTCCTATTCTGTCTGAGGGATGGTGCATATAAAAGATCCCTTGCTGCTAATCGAAAAGAGTAGTCCATGAAGTGGCGACAGCGGGTTTCCTCTCTATATTATCTGTGTGGTCCTTAACCATATGTCTGACGCCATATAACCGTAAATAAAATGTGTTGAGTGCGTCGTTAAATAAAACACTTCCTTCCTTAAATGTATATTGCCGGTGTGTTTTAAATAGAATGTTTTGTTAAATACTTGCTGAATGTCACTTGAATTTTGTAAATCTATATGAAAGAAATATGAAAAAAAATAGGTATCAATCAAAGTATGGGGCTTGATTTTGTTTGCCATGTGATGTTAATCACTTACGGTACCAAGCATATTTAATAATATATCATTTGAAGTGGAGACATATTATAATATTGTTAACAGTAATATTGTTCTATAGGCTGGCAGACTAGTAGAAATTCTTGCGGGCTAGTAAATTTTAGTTGGTTCTGGTCTTGCAGACTAGTGAAATATTTTCTATTTCTGCACCCCTGTTAACCCTCATTCAGGGAACATATTGTGTTCAAAATCTTGATTAGCGATATTTTAAGTCAATTAAAAATTGATTATCAACTACTGTTTAATGTTTTAAAATTGTGTAGCCATCTCTGAAACCTGCGTAGCAAATCGCGACAGGATACTGAACAAAATGTTCCCTGTCATTGTCAGAACTTATCCATAGTATGATACACCCTGGACCCCATCACTAGTTAGGCCTTTCTGTTTTCTATGCATGATACTTTTATAGGACTAAACATTCGCGCGAATCTCCGAATCCGGTTCGCGCCAGGATTCACGCAAGCATAAAACATCCGAATCTATTTGGATTCGCATGAAATATTTCCCAAAATTTATTAAATTGAATAATCAGTGAGTAAAAACTTTACCGAATTTAAAAAAAAAAAAAAAAAAAAAAAAATGTATGCGCCACATAAGACACAGTATATATATATATATATATATATATATATATATATATATAGTTTGGTTATTAAGCTTCAATTTAAACTGGCCTCAAAAGCGTAACATACATTCGAATCCGTGCATGTTCGAAACATAGTAGTTTATCGAGACTAGTCTGGCCTGCAGCTAAGCGGTGGTTGGCCCATTTATATAATACATTTATATGAACCAAATTGCCAACGAAGAGAACCGAAAGGAACATGTTTGTTCAGTTCTTACATAATAACAACAGACAGTAATTAAGTTTTCCCAAATTTAGTAATACATCAAACATTTCTATGTTAGTTCACTGATATTATGTTCCTAACCTTGAATTACCTGCTCTTTTTAAACAATACATCTTTTTGTCGGTTGTGGAAATATGCTTCAGTAATATCCATACAAATATTCAACCAATGCGCAAAATACATCGGCAAAAGTATCCCATGCGCTGTTTATGAATAAGCAATCTTCAAAAGTAATGGACTGCGTTCAGCCAGACCGAGCGGGAAAACGTCCGCCAGACTGGTTGTGCTGTTCACGATAAACCAAATGGCCCCATTGAGAACCAATCAAATAGCTTGCGAACGTTAGCGAAATGTTTGCTGGCTGAAATTGGGGCTGGTAAGACACCTAAAAAAAACCCCACTGACTGTAGGCCTAAGGAAAAAATGGAACCAAAAACACTGTTACAGTACAAAAAAAAAGAAAAAAAGTTTTGTTTTCTTGTTTTGCTTTAAAATTGGATAAAATTCTATATACTAACACTGTTGATAAAGTTCTTCTCTGAAATTTTTTAGAATTGGAGGATTCCTGTGGACTGCTTCCATGGGAATCCATATGGATTCTTGTGAAAAAAGACACATTTTTAGCCCTGTTTTATCTCAGGATACATTGATTTGATGTGTTCAGTTGAATTAAAGTGACCAGTATTTTGATATATCACTTGCATCAAATCTAAACTTTTTCTGTTCTGTAATCAGCCAAACTTTATCAGTTTTGATAAACAAAATTGCAAGTAGTTTTCATGGAGAGGGACAAGACCATGTGTAAATTATAATACCTATAGTATAACTGTTACATGTTATTAGAAGTGCTTTTGGCTACATGCAATTGGTAAACATAACTGACTAAATCATAATAACCGGCCTCGGTGGCGTCTACAGGCTGGTAGGTACTGGGTTCGGATCCCAGTCGAGGCATGGGATTTTTAATCCAGATACCGACTCCAAACCCTGAGTGAGTGCTCCGCAAGGCTCAATGGGTAGGTGTAAACCACTTGCACCAACCAGTGATCCATAACTGGTTCAACAAAGGCCATGGTTTGTGCTATCCTGCCTGTGGGAAGCGCAAATAAAAAATCCCTTGCTGCTAATCGGAAGAGTAGCCCATATAGTGGCGACAGCGGGTTTCCTCTCAAAATCTGTGTGGTCCTTAACCATATGTCTGACGCCATATAACCGTAAATAAAATGTGTTGAGTGCATCATTATATAAAACATTTCTTTTCTTTAAATCATAATAGAACTTAATGGTCAACATTCACAGGCACAGATACATGGTTTTGTGAAGATGGGGTGGTGCGTGGGATGGTGCCAGACATTGTAAGAGGTGTTTGAACAGGCTTTTAGTAGTATTATTTTTACATCAGCGAAAAAAGGGGAGCCTCAGCACCTTACCCTGGATCTGCACCTGGTTACGGTCACGTTGATGCTACTATTAAAACAATTTATTTATGTGCAGAAATTATGGTCATTAAATAGACACTAATTTGAGCCCTGCATGTACAACATTTACAGATGATACAAGAATAAACTTGACACCTCTGTACAACACTGACTGGCTCTCTGTTTTGAATAGAGGTGTCAGATTTATTCTTCTAACATTTCTACTGAAAGACATCTCAGCTGAAGTGTGTATCCAGGACAATGTGCTGTAACCTTAAATGAATACATGTATACGGCAGGGGTGGGGAAAAATAAAATTGTCAATCGGTCCCACTTGATGTCGTCACAACTGGGGGGGGGGGGGGGGGGGGGGGGAATAAAAAAAAACCCCAAAAAAAACGATATTTGCCAAATAGTTTTTTTTAAAATCATAGTGATATTTGTATAGTTTTATCTTGAATCATGAACGCAAAACAATAATTTTTTTTTTTTTTTAATCACATATGATCAGTGAAAACCCCCACAAGTTGTATATATTTTACATAATAGAATAAATAATATAAAAAAGGAATAAAAGTTATGAATTTTAATTCCCATATATGTATAAAAAAGTACGAGTATTCAGTACTGTATCTTGAAAATTAATAAAAGATGGCACCGTTGAAGCGTTTGACAGCCTGAGCTAGCACATGTTTAGACAAAGAGAGTAATAACGTCATCACTGATTGGATGAAATTTTACCTCTACTGGCTCTTGAGATAACAGTACATGTAGCTGTTCTGCTTACTCCCACTTGTTAAAAAAAAAGTGGAAACCTTTTGTTAATTTTAAAATCCTTTATAATTATTGGATACACTACATTGAACAGTCAACAATAAATACATTTATAGATTATTTCATTTTATTTTATGCTATTTTAAGCAGTTTGTATTGCACAAAAGCCTCTTGCTTCGGACTAGGACACTCGACCCGACAGAGCTCCGTACACAGGTGTTGACAGATGTTGATTGTAACCAGTTGCAAATTCTGGGTCCTTTGTTTTAATTGGAGTGTAATACATTGATGGCTCTCTAAACCAAGAATGGTGCTATCGTTAATGTCTGTGTAATCTCTTGACCGACTCAGCGACTTTGACAAATGTCTAGCCTAGTGGCAGTCGATTGACACTACTGTAGGTCCGACTTCAGTGACTGGCGATATACTTAGGCAGACTTTAAAATCACAAACGTCTGAAACACCAGACCACTATTGACCACTATTTATTTATTATTTTAAATCATGCACGAGATACCGATGTCTGGGCTGGCCGGTCCGCTTGACCGATAGGAATTTGTTCCAGTAATAGAAATGGACAGGTGCTTCGGACCGACAAGAATGACAAAAGTGGGACCGGCAAACGCGCGTTTTTAAAAAATAATTTCGGTCTCAGAGATCGAGAATCGGTCCCAGACCGGGAAAAAAGGGCTTTTCCCCACCCCTGGTATACGGTCCATAAAAAATTAATGAATGAATTAACAGAGCAGTTTTTACAGTACTATACTCCAGACTTACATGTTCCTTGATTTATCAAGACAACTTAATGTATTTACAGGTAGAGCATATGCCATGCAGCGTGGAATGCAAATTGACAAGAAGTCGCCAGAATGTAGACAATACCTTATGACACTAATGGACTTCTTGGAGAAGGTAATTGTATTATTAATTTATTTTTCTTTTATTGGTAAACATTAATATATTTTGAATAACAACACACTCACTCTTACTGTACATACATGTATGTTTTAACGTCTTGGCCACAGGTACATTTTCATTTATGGCTCAAATTGATCGACCTAGGTTATTTTAACAGGCACCACTAAAACAGTTATTATTTCCAGGCCTGAAAATTACATATTAAAAATATTTTTCTCCATCAGAAACGTATCGGTGGCTGTATATTAAATGTGTTTCTGATCACAAGTCCTAGTATTTGTACTAGATCAGACTTTATTCATATTTCATTTGTTAATTATATATAATTTCTTTTCCAAATTACCTGCCCCCCCACCCTACAGCTAGTAGTCTGGTCCGAACATCCCAAAAGCCAATGGGATGGCCTAATTCTTCTACTGTATGCTCTCTCTAGTTCCGGTCACGTGATAAGAAAAAACGATAAATGACTGAATAAATCAGAGCCAAATAAAAAGACGTCCAAACCAAACAGTGAAGGAAAAATGAAGGAAGTTACAGTCACGTGACCGGAACTAGAGGGAGCATACAGTAGAAGAATTAGGCCATCCCATTGGCTTTTAGGATGTTCGGACCAGACTACTAGCCGTTGTAGGGGAATGCACTTGTTTGAGGACAGGTAATGTATCTATAAAAGAGAAAACACTTCAAGTTTTCTCCATTTTTCAGATCCAGTTTGTGCTACTTACAAGCATTATGATGAGCAACACACACACACACACACACAGATATACAGAAACTGAAAGATTTTATTAGTCTGAAGTATCTTACAATGGCATCAAATTCTTTAATTAATGCACTGTTTGTTTTCATATCAGGTCAAATCTTCCTTGCAAGATGAAGCGATTCACAACGAGTTGGTGGGGCAGGCACATGTTGAAAATTATGCTCTCAAAGTATTCTTGTTCGCAGACAATGAAGACAGAGCTGGTAGATTCAACAAGTAAATACATTTTTAATAAAGCACTTCATAATTAATGTTCTTCTACAGTAATCTAGTTGCTGATAAAATCATATTATGTAGTCATAATAATAAAGTTGAGATATTATTAAAATTATACTTTATTAGAAATAAAATTAATTAAGGGCCAGTTGATATTTTGGACCTTTTCCTTTATATATACATGTAGATGTTATGAAATAATTGTATTTTTTATTTATTTATCAAACTGATATGTGTATAGGTAATAAAACATTGGCACATAGGATATTATTTTCAGTTATATGTAAGTTTTAGGCCCGCTTTTCATTGACAAGATTCCACACATTGTTTATTGTGCATGTTTCTGCGCGTGGAAATTTGCATTTCCATATCTGCGTTTTCGTAAGCGGATTACTATACGACATTTTACGCTGTCGGAGTGTACTTTAAGCTGAAAGTAAATGCTTCATGTTATGATGCAGTGCTTCTAGATTATAGTAGCCCCACTCCCATGGCTAGTGATATTCAGTGTTGGGCTAGTAAATAATTACTATAACTGAACTGAACAACTCGCAGATGAAAAAATAGTTCATTGGACAATTTTCCAGTGCTGAATGCCGATACGCGGAATCGCATATATGGAAAAGGTTGTATGTAAATGCATTGTATCAATAAACTTGCGTGCAGAAATGGGTGCAAAATCGCGTTTATGGCAAGCAGGCCTTACTCTGAACTGTCATTGTACTGAGTAGGTGTTCAAAATAAGCTTTTGTTTGTTTTGTCTTTTTCAGGAATGTTGTGAAGTCATTTTACACAGCTGGAATGTTGTTTGATGTTTTGACATACTTCGGAGAGTTATCAGAAGATGTTAGTATTTAGAATATTATACATATCATTATTACGTATAATAGTACTAATGTACATATTTCAACATTTAATATAGAACTGTTTTTTAAACTGTTGATGTTTTGACTGTGTTACTGTAATTAATTTATTATATTCTTAGTTTTCATGCTGTTGTTAGTTTAATTTGCCAGACTTAAAAATAAGGTGTTTATGTGTCTTTAGTAAAGACGTTATCGTGTAAATGTTTTGGACATATATGTATATGTACATGTAGATACATTGACTTAAAGTGATGGAAAATCATTTTATACAATGTGGCAAAAGCACAAGAATCCACCTGTTGAACTTTCAAGAGTATTATAGCCGATATATTATTCTTAGATTATGGGAACTGATTTTTTAAAATGTTCATGGCATAGCCTACTAATAGATATATAATAACAGCAAAACATTTATTCTGGTTGTTTAAAGTTAGATTTGTTGTAGTTCTAAATTCCATTGTTTGTAATAACTTAGATGACCATAGGATGGAAAACTATGGGATTTAAAAATAAATCAGGTCAGTATTTTGTAAACAAATTGATTTTTATCCACTGTTAGTTTATCTGCATTATATAGTACTGTATCTCTTTTCATCACACACCCAAATTAATATAACCTGCCATGCACAGAACAAACTTACAGATCAACGAAAAGGCAGATTCTTCTGCCAAGTCTACTTTGAATTTACCCCCTGCCAATGCTGGTGTTCCCTACAGTGATTTTAAATATATTAACCAATATATCCTTTCGACTTGGCAACATGTTTGGAATGGTGTGATTATGAACAAGCTTCATCCTGTCAAGCCAGTCCTGGGAGAGTGGCAGTCCTTCTATAGGCGGTGCTGGAAGGATGAGGTAGTCTTGTGTCATACTCATATCGGCCATACACATATAACACATTCATTTATTTTAAAGAAGGATCCTCCTCAATGTGAAGACACATGTGAAGCTGAATAGAAAAGATATATTTATTAACATAAATATATTAGAATCTTTTAAGTTCCATCCAGAATTAATTTTGAAGTTTTTAAAGGGACATTCCTGAGTTTGCTGCAATTTTTAAGATGTTATTGACTAACAGGGACTTTTTAACGATTGTAATTACATATCAAATATATTTTTCTGCATAAAATATTAGTGGCTTTATATTCAATGTGTTTCTGATCGTTCTAATATTTGTACTAGGTTAAATTTCATTTTATTTCCTAAAAAATATTTTTTCGTACGTACGAAATTATTTAAAGACAAAATCCAGTTTGGGCTTCTTACAAATATTAAGATGACCAGAAACACATTAAATATACAGACACTGATATTCTAAACAAGAAAATATATTTAATATGTAAGTTTAATCGTAGAAATATTTTATTCATCGGAAACATCTTACAATGCAGCAAACTTGGGAATGTCCCTTTAAAACATTTTGATTTCTATACAAATTTTTAAAATATACTTACCTTGATTTTTGTATTGTATTGTACCTTTCCCCATAGCTCTTTACACTGGTTTTACATAATTATATAATGTTTGAATGTTTTTCTTTATATATACATGTATATAAATAATAAAATTAATGTACTTACCTTTGTTTGACCCCCAATACTATAGATGATGTGTATTTTTGTGCTATGGTGTTGTTAAACATTCAGTCAGTCAGTCAGTCAGTCAGTCAGTCGGTCATTCATTCAGAACAAACTTACAACCTGTTCTTGACTAAATTTACAAATTATCAGTGATTTTACAGTAAATTAGACAAAATTAATGACTTGGTTTTTCACATGTATATCTTTTGCTGCAGATTGAAAATAACAGAAAATATGCCAAATGGAAAGCAGCCTACATACACAAATGTTTGAAGAATGGCGAAACCCCAATTCCTGGTCCTTTACCTGATGGAGAAACAAGTAAGCTGCTATTACACCTAAATAAGAGTGTTATGTATTGAATATTTGTTTTCTTTAGAGTTTTGTAAATAATAAAACACTGAGTTGTTAGTGTACATGTGTGTCATGTAGTTGTTGCCAATGAGAATGGCTTAAAATATTATATTGTGCATTCCATTTAGGCTAATAAGTCTGTTAATGCCATCATTTAGGCACTTTAAAAGCATTTGCAAGTATTTAGTTTCTCTATAATAAATCTAGTATTTCTACAGGAATTTAATGTTGTCCTGTGGTAAAGCGCTCACTTGATGCATGGTTGGTTTGGGATCGATCCCATTGGGCTATTTCTCGCTCCAGCCAGTGCACCCCGACTGGTACATCAGAGGCCGTGGTATGTGCTATCCTGTCTATGGGATGGTGCATATAAAAGATCCTTTGCTACTAATCGAAAAGAGTAGCCCATGAAGTGGCGACAGCGGATTTCCTCCCTCAATATCTGTGTGGTCCTTAACCATATGTCTGACGCCATATAACTGTAAATGAAATGTGTTGAGTGTGTCGTTAAATAAAATATTTCTTTCTACAGGAATTTAATAACATTTCACTGGAGGATGTTGAACCACTTACCAAATTATCTCCCTTGACTATTTTATTCATTTTTATTTCAAAAGACAAATGTGAACAGTTATGTCTCGAATTGTTAAGATGATCTACTTGTATGACAGCCTTTTTAGTAAAAATTAAAGGTCCTATGTGAAAGCTGAAACTACAATAGTTTGTTATTTTCACATTTATTTGTGATAAATAACTACAAATTAATCGATCACACACATAAGCTTTCCATAATTAACTCTAGAATAATAATTATAAAAAGTCTTTCACTGGACAACAAGAAGGGTTTCACAAATAATTGTGGGCTAAATACAGCATGACCACCATCATTGTTTCTTTTGTCAGCTGACTACAAAGAATTCTGAGTAAACTTAGTGTGTTGAATGTTTACACATAAAACAGTGACATTATAGGTTAATGTGTATGACACACACTCAATATTTCTCTCTAAAATATATTTTTTTCTACTAGTAAATGGAATTGTTTGGTTGTAATTTTTTATAGGCATATAGCTGAAGGTACATGTATAACCTTTGTTTTAAAGCAAAAATTAATAAATATTTTTGGTGGGAACCACCATTATTGCAACTTTGACATAGCACCTTTAATATATTTTGTTATTATAAACCATGCAGGTGATGAAGGAATTGGATTTGATGGACTGAATGACACTGGTCTTTCTGCAAATGTTCCATCATCACAGTTCCCGAATGATACGAACACTTTGAACCCTCCACCAGCAGGAACCCATGCTCCCCCTACCACCCCCCAAGACACCCCTGTTCCGTACAGAGCTGTTCCCCAGCAACCGGTCCAGCCTCCTCAACAACCCGCACAACCGCCAGTACCCGTTGTTGCCTCAACCAGCTGGATTCCACCTCCCAATCCAAGTAAGTGGAAAACAGCTACAGACCATATAATTTTACACCAGGAATTGCTCACACTCACGTATGCTCAAGCAAAACGATTTCCGAGTAAGTAAGAAACTGGTCGCTGATGTAGCTAATTTATTTTACTCAGCATTACTGTCAGTTTGACAATGAAAGCAATTGCTCTCATACACAATTTCAGAAGAACAATTTATTACTCAAGAACAATTTTGAAACCATAAGCACTGCTGTTAGCAGTATTTGTTGTCAAACACTTGGTATGGAGATAACAATGCTGAACACAATTTTCAGGACACTGATTTAAATATGCAATCTAGCCTCACCATAATGCTATAATATCATTTACTAATGCTAAATACAAAAACAACCAGAATTATAATAAATATATGTATGCATTATTACTATCAGAAGTTATTGTTGACTACCTTCCATACAACATATAAGTCAGTTGCCATGGGTTTTTTTTGGATAAAACATAACACAAAACAGTGGAATAAGGAGAGACAGTGAAAGCAAGATATATGGAGACATACACATCTACAGAGAGACAGACTCACACACAGAGACATTAAGAGATGGTGAGAGATAAACAGAAAAATAAGCACAAACATGATCGGAGAATAACATACATACACAGACAGAGACATGCACAAATACACATGCACAAATACACATGCACAGATACACACGTACACACAAACACACACACACACAAACACACACACAGAGAGTAATGAACCAACAAAATACATTTATGTATAACCAGGGCTCACACTGGAACAAATCTTAGTTTAGCCAATTTTCAGATATGTACATGTATGTTGAGTATTTCCTTGAAAATTATTAAAATGTGGTTAATTTAAGGAATATTTTATTAGGAAAAAAATAAATGTTGTAGTCATTTTGAATATAAATTAGCAATTGGCTAATTTGGCCATACCTAGGGTGAGCCCTGTATAACTATAGTGATTTCCCTAAAAATTTGGCAAGGCATGGTAGACCAAACACTTTTGGGGCATTTTCACCATTTTCGGGGCACTTGTTTTTCATTAAAAATACACAAAAATTAATTGAAATAAACATTAATTTAATATATGTGCTTGTTTTAATAAAAGAATGGCAAAATATATAAAAGGCATATTTTATTAATTAATAATACCTTTTGGGTGTTTTATAACTTAGGCAATTTTAGAATTAATTAGTGAAAAAGGCTTTTTTAATCTCAGGGCAGCATGGTGCTGATTAAGGCAAGATGGTGCTAGACTATTGAGGCACGGTGCTGCACCATGCTAAAACAAGCTAGGGAAAACACTAAACTATAATAATTACAATTGCTCAAGCTTATGGTTAAATTGAAATTGAATTTATTTCTGTTTATGACTTTGCAGCTGGCGTTTCGCTGACACCGCAGGAATACCAGAAAGCCATGAAGTTCTGTAAGCATGCCAGCAGCGCCCTGCAGTATGAAGACTCCCAGACTGCAATCACTAACCTTCAGAAAGCTTTACAACTGCTAACAACTGGAAAAGTCTGATGGTTCATCTCGCGTGAAGTAATCAAAACCTCATTTCGAGTGACTTTGTGTGTTTCTTGTTTTGAAATGTCTTCACACACTAGCATTCTGAAACTGTAGCACTATGAATCATCTTAATTTTAATCAGTTAGATTTTTCATACTGACCTGGGCCTCGTTTCACGAAACGGTCTTAACACTGCTGTTGTCTAAACACTGTTGTTGTCGTATATTAACCTGCAATCATAACTGTAACTTTTTTCATAAGATCACCAGCCTATTACACCACATAGCATAACTTACTGTCATAAATTATGGTGAACCATTTTAATGGATCTGAGGCAGGAGTAAGCCATTAATTAATGTAGATGATGATTTAATGATTTTCTAAGAAGGATACAAACTCGTTTGTGTTAAAATGAATCTAATATACACACAAGACGTTTTATTAAACTCAGCGTTTGACGAAAAACATTTTAGGCAATACAACCTTCACACGAGATCAGTCCTGTATTATTCATGGCTTCAAAAATTAACTGAAGTTACATTGTGGATGTCCGGTACGAACGGATACATATGAGATGTTCTGAATAATTTGTAACTGACATATTATTTAATCTCTTTGCACAGAAGATTTGAATCATTAGATGGGCACGTACAGCTTCAGTAAGGTATTCTTTGTGGAATGGCTGTAAAGCTTACATATACCATCTGTAAAACTCACCTTAAGTCAACCTTAACTATGATTCTTTCGTGGAACAGGGCACAGAATGTGTGGGTTTTTTTATGCATCAAAATATTTCTTATTAAATAGCCCAGATTTGGCAAATCTAGTGCAAAGCCATTTGGGGACAAACCTTTTCAGATATTTTGCTTTTAAAGCATAGATTGGTATAGTTGTTTCATAACTTGAAGAATCTGGTTAGTGGTAAACATGTTCTTTGAATGGGGTGTGTCTGTTGGCAGGGTTTCTAGAATTTTTATAAAATCCACTAGCCATGGGATCAGTGATTTAAAAAATGTACTAGCACTACTTTAGTTTAAGTGAATACAATTTTACTAAATAATAGTAATAATCAGATTTGTCACATAAAGACAGAGATAGAGCTTAAAACACTGAGATTTGGGGTTGGGGTGTGGACAGAATATTCATAATTTACAAAATAAGACAACTGCAACATTTGGCAAAAGAAAAATTCTCTAGCCGTTGGGCGTGGCATTATTAGTTATTTACTAGCTCAATATTGAATATCACTAGCCATGGGAGTGGGGTTACCATAATCTAGAAGCCCTGCTGTTGGGGATGTGCACCCCTGCCCCAGTGTTTAATAGATGAATATAATTAATATATTTCTTTTTAGTCAAGAAGATATAATATCTCAGTTGGATGTTATTTTGTTTTATTTTGGGTATAAATCTGTACCTTTGCCTGTTAGTTGTATACACCTGGGAAAAAGTTACATGACCCCTGCTATTTTGACCAAGAGGTTTGAAAACCTGTACACTGGACCCAAATGGCATAGAAACTATTTGCTGTACCTTGTTTTCCAGGTGTTTAGATACCTGCTAGTTAATATGAATGATAATGAATTGTCTCAGAAGACAAAAAATTCGTCCTAGTTGAAAATGTTTGTTTGGTAATATAAAATGCATAGAAACGCAGCTACCCTACCCTCTTTATTTTAGACCCATTTAGCTCAGTACGAACACAGTGCTCCTCATTGATCATACCACAGGCTGTTGTGTAGCCTGTCCAGTCAGTGGAAAGGTGTACTGTATATAAAATACCCCTTGGCAGTGTTGCAGCTAACTGGTGCTAACCATGTGTCCCAATTATCTCTTTTACTACAGATAGCTACAGATGAAACATATGCTGGGGTGTCTCTAAAACATTCTTTTTTTCATCCACTCAGCAAAAATAAATGTTTCCAACATTCTGTGGCATATTCAAGAGGCTGAGCACTTGTGAACAAGTTAACTGGTACCAAACGTGTTCTATCATATCACATTCATCTAATGTCAGGTGCCAAAAACCAGCCTGGTGAGCAATTGTGAGTGCTTGCCCTCCTGGACAAGCCATTGGCCAATATTGGCAGGTTACTGTTTAAAAGATCGTGTCCATCCTTTTTATCCAATGTTATGATGTGGTAATCGGATAACTGATTAACGACAAGAAGAAAATGTCTTAGTTGGAATATTTATTTGTTATTTATAATTTGAAGAACTGCTATTGATAAATGAACAGACTAATCTGACTTGGCTGGAGCCTGTTACATATTAAATACATTTTATTGTTTAGAATACCAGTGTCTGTGTATCCAGTGTTTTTCTGGTTATCCTCATGTCTGTAGCAGCTCAAATTTCATTCCAGTTACTGGGAGGTAAATAATGATTATGGGCAGTATGGTTCAAAGATAAAGAGTGAAAACTGGCATCATTTTTATAACATGTGATATTCGAATGTTCTTACATCAACTGCATTCAGTATGTATTATAGATTCATAGCTTTGTTCAGTTTTGATTAATCTCAGTTTGAAATATTGTGATACATAATGTCTTTTGTGAAGTTGTTAACCTTTTCATTTGACTTGTAATCATGTCATCCCTTGTATGTATAAATGTTCTTGAGCTCCTCCTTGTACAGAGTTGTGACCAAATACACTAGAATTTTTGACACTTTGACACATTTTCAATTAGTCTGTCTTGGACTGTCTTTTAGGAAACAGTTTGTGACAATTAATAGTATTCTTTTGGTTAGACAAACAAAGATAAAACCTACATCAAAATATAGCAGTGATCTGCATTCAGCTAAGTCATTTTGCCAAAGTATCTTTCGGACTCTTGTTTTGTAGGAAAGCAATTTGTGATAACCAGTTCTATTATTACTATTACGAAAGCAGTTTGTGACAATTAATTGTATTCTTTTATTTAGACACGCAAAGATAAAACCTACATTAAAATATAGCAGATGATCTGCATTCAGCTACGTCATTTTGCCAAAGTATCTGTTGGACTCTGTTTTGTAGGAAAGCACTTTGTGATGACCAGTTCTATTATTTTGGTTCTAATGAATAATAGATGAAACCTTTATCAAAATATAACAGATAATTTGAATTAAACATTAATTACAGAATCATTCTATCAGTTGTATCAAAACATCAGAATATGTTTTGTAAATTAGTGTCTTGGTTTAACTGACTATGTGACCTTTATTTGCATTGTTTTTCTGTCATCACTGTTATACTTGGACTGTTACTTATATATATTTTTATTGTGACCCAATAATAACTGCTTTCTAACTAACAGTTTGGTCAACGTTGATTTGTGTATATTTTGACATCAGAACAGTATAGTGTTGTCGATTTACCACGTCTCTCAATGAGTGGGACATTGACTCCCTCTTGTGTTATCAGAATTACAAAGTTTCAAGTGTATCTGAACTTCTAAATATTTATCTCAACAACAACAAAATGTCCGTTAGAACTATGTTATTCTTAAGTCTTGGTATATTTTTGTTGTATTTTTTTAATGTGATCAAGTCAGGTCATAGGGTTTTATGTGCACATTCAGAGCAAGCTATTGTAGCGCACGCCTGTCCTGGGCACAAGAGCCGATCGAAAGAGAAAGATCAGGAGCGAATATAGGTTTTGAATTTAGTGAGTCAAGTGTAGCTCGTTAATTAGACCTATAGATTTGATGCTGGGGTTTCTTTCCTAGGTTTCCCGTAGGGCCCTTAGAAAGGGCCTGACCGCTTCTGGTTGTGACATGACAACCCATTTAATGAGATGCAGTTTAAAGCTATTTATAGTTATTCTCAAGGCATGAACTTAACGATGACACCCAACGGTAATTGCCATAGCTGCAGTGTGAATTGTCATAGGTCAGGTGTAATTTGTTTTTGCTATATAAAAATTAAAGTGGATAATATTTGCTTTTCAAGTTATATTTATTTGTTGCAAAAGTTACTTGTTTAAAATTGCTGCAGGCATGCTTGAAATCACTGGGCATTTTTTCCCATGACAAGGTAAAAATTCATAATTTCGAGCCCTGGTTACTGATATATATATATATTTTTGTCAGTCTTTTTGTTTCAGTTCGTTTCTCATTATTAAGTATTTGTGAAGAACAACATATCATTGTTGGTAATTAGCCTTGTACGATACACCCCATATTGTTTGTTTGTATTAATACATGTATGTCATGGAAGCATAAATTTGTTTCTATTATTGATTATATGCTTGCATACATGATGATATAGCCATGGTTTTCTTTTGAAGCTGGTATATTATTGTTCTGATTCATGTAAAATCTCAAGTTCTGTTAGAAATAAGAGCTATGAGGTTTTAGCTTATGTACATTTTCTTCTTTGTGGTACTGAATGAAGTCTTTGTTACTGACACAAAGCTGTAATTATAATTTATATACTTGTACAAATATTCCTTAGTTAAAAAAAAATCAGGCATGATATTCTGTCTCTTCTCAACATTAAAATTTCCAAATGTTTGACATCCAATTGCTGATGATTAATAAATCAATGTACTCTAGTAGTATTGTTAAACAAAACCAACTGTGCAACATTATTGATACAGCTAGTGACTTTGTTTTGGATCCTGATCATCATTTTTAACGTGTAGTAAACGAAATTCACCATGTGATGAAAATAATAATAAACCTGGCAGTATTTACTTCGTCAGATATCACATGTATAAGACTGGTTAAATACTTTTCTTACACACCCGTTGGGGAGAACACCATGCATTATTTTTGATAACACATGGTTGTTTACACACGTACGTATGTTAACAATTTCAAAACATATGGCTGGCTGCTCCTAGGTGATGACCAGGTCACTACTGCCATACATCCAATGAAAAACTACACGATGGAAATCAATTACATTATGGTGTATAGTTAACCTGACGATCATGGGTCTGTGACGTGTAAGTTAGCTACAAGTGCAAAGGCTGTAAATAAGATGTTAAAATTTACTTAAAACCTGGTTTTTAAGGATATGTATGAAATACAATAATACATTTGTGTCCGTTAGATACCATTTAACAACTCGTTTATTAACATATCAAACTCACTTTCGCTTGTTAGATACATTTTAAAATAACTTGTGAGATAAATGGTATCTAACGGCCACTCATGTATTATTCTCTCTAGTCAATTTACCAGTTCACTAAACAATATAAACACAAGAAACCCTTAGAGAATTTAAGTGAGAATTGTACTTTAAATACAATACAGTCTGGTTTGAGACTAAATGTTTTAACATCAGCAATAATTATTATTCAATACCTATATTGGGTGGCCTGAAAAAAAGAAGATAACCCTATTGAATGTGGAATTATTAAAAAAGTATTGGGACTGTAACTTTTATATTTCACACCCATTACTATATGTATATTTTTCATCTTCAGTGAAAAATGTACTCGTAAGTCAAATATTGTTAAAATATCATTATTAAGCACAGTCAGAAAGTTCATCATACAAAGGATAATGCATGCAAAATTTGAAATTTAATAGACTGAATTCACTGATACATGTGCAGAAAAATATTATTTAGATCACGTTATAATTTAACATTTTTTTTTTTTTTTCAAATGCATTCAGTGGTGTTGTGGTTAAGCCATTGACATAAGCCTGGTAGGTACTGTGTTCGCAGCCCGGTACTGGTTACTACCCAGAGCGAGTTTTAATGACTTATTGGGTTGGTGTAAGACCACTACACCCTCTTTTTCTGTCATTAACCACTAACAACTAACCCACTGTCCTGAACAGCGAGCCCAGATAGTTGACATGTGTGCCATGGACAGCGTGCTTGAATCTTAATTGGATATAACCACAAAAATAAGTTGAAATGAAATCTGATATGTCCACAGATAAGTGATAAATTGATTTTCACAACACAAGCAGCTCAATCGTTATTCATTTGGTCACAGCACAATGTTTTGATGATCATTTGTGTACAGCTGTTGACTCATTTATAAATGTCATTTGTGATGTTCATATTGTATATATATATATATCTTACATTTGTGATCCATTTCTTTTCCTGCTTGATTAAATTATCTGTAGTCATATACTTGGTGTAAAAATATTAGTAAACAATTTTACATTATTATTGTTTGTTATTCGTTATACTGCTCTTATTTCATATTTGTTTTTGTAATATATTCAAAGCAGGACGTACCCCAATGATAAAGCGCTCACCTGATGCATGACCAGCCTATTTAGTGGAGACTATTTCTTATTCCAGTCAGTCCACCACAACCGTCCTGCTTGTGGGAAAGTGGATATAAAAGAACCCTAGCTGCTGATAGAAACATGTTGCAGGTTTCCTCTCTAAGACTATATGTCAAACTTGCCAAATGTTTGACATCCAATAAATAAAGAAATCAATGGTCTCTAGTGGTGTTGTTAAAAAAAACAATTTTTTTTGTAGTTCATTGTTGTCTACCCACCCATAATGAAGGACCTGTACAGCAATTATGCTGTTGATATTGATATATTGTAAAATAACATTAATAGTACTTCACCTGGAAAATTAGTTCAACAATATTTTTGTAAAATACATGTACTTAGTTCCTCACTTATGTGAACATTGGAGTCTGCATTAAAATGGCAGTCCTCCTACAGTTGGAGTTGGAACCATATATCAGCTCAGCTCTCTTGTGTAGACAAAGAACCTACATGTAACAGTGAGTCATGGCTGCCAACCATCACATCTACTTCTGTTAGGAATCGGTCTTCTGATACTGAATATGTTTATGGCAAAGTTGTAATCGTCAAGTACGGGTTATGTTGGAGCTTCTGTTACACACTTTCAACACTTGTTGGTCTGAATTTACAAAGCCTGTTTTCGACTTGCACGCGTGTAACTGCTGTTATTTACAATGCTTAAAGATTGCGTTTAAGAAAAAGTAGGCTTCGTAAATTCGGCCCATGTCGTTTTGGTGTATTAATGATGATGATGGATTAACGTATTGCCGATAATTTTCTCCAAAAAAAGGGACCGTTTTGAGGGAGAAATACTTTTTTTAAAACTCAAGGGTTGTCTTGTTTTATACTCATGTGGTCATAGACCGAGTACACTACCGTTGCAGACATTTGGACAGTTATAATGGCTCTTTGACGTCAGAGACGACTCTTTAACAAAATGCGGGATTTTTGCCTACCACCGAACACTTTAACAACAAAGGTTAAAAGTTCAGGCAGTTCTCAAATGGGGAGAACCAAGAAAAATTTCATAATGTGGGTGGGTGGGTGTGGGTATTTCCTCTCACCCTGTTCATCACCTATTGTGATAAAGAATAGCTTTGTTAGATACGCATTAAAACATTTTCAGAATAACTATCAACAATATATACACCGGATTCATTTACAATTCTCGTGCACTTTAACAGATAAATGTTACACCTTTTAATGGTTAATATAGATTATGTTTCAAGCGCAGGTATTGCCGCATCTGCAGTGTGCATGCTTGTGCATAGGTTTGACTGTGATCACAGCTCCGGTAACATTTTAACTTTGATAAGGTTCATACAGCATTATTCCAAGCATTCCATTTACCGTGTCTGTTTTAGAAAATGTCTAAAACGTTACTCGTACATGCAAAATATAACATTACCAAGACTGGTTTTCATTCAGAAAAGCGGAAGTTTAATGAGGTTTTGTGATTGTATATATTTTTAGTTTATAAATAAATGGATACATTTTTTATGATTGTATATATTTTTAGTTTATAAATAAATGGATACATAAAAATAAAAATGTCCGTGATCGGACAAACTGGTTACATGTACCTCCCTGATAACATTTTGTTAAACACAACCTTCTCCAACCTAGAAGCTACATTTATATCGCCTCAAAAAATGACTTTTAGCTTCACCCTATTTTAAATTTATAGTGTTGCGTAGTTCTTGAACGTGTCTCTTTATTCTCATTCTTGTTAATATAATTTTTTCAACACATTAGTTCAGTGTATGAAATAACCATTAAATTTAGTTATATTAGATCATCATGATACTTAGGGGCGTATCCCAGTGATAAAGCGCTCATTTGATGCGCGGTCGGTTTGGGATCGATCCCCGTCGGTGGGCACATTGGGCTATTTCTCGTTCCAGCCAGTGCACCACGACTAGTATATCAAATGCCATGGTACGTGCTATCCTGTCTGTGGCATGGTGCATGTAAAAGATCCCGTGCTACAAACGAAAAAATTTAGCGGGTTTCCTCTCTAAGACTATATGTCAAAATTATCAAAATGTTTGACATCCAATAACCGATGATTAATTAATCGGTATGCTCTAGTGGTGTCGTTGAACAAAACAAACTTTAACATGATATTCATCACTTCCCCCACTCCCACCCCCGCCATTTTCTACAAGTATACTTCATTCATGTTTTGGGGAATCGAGTTGGTCACTTAAAATATATGTATACGTCTGGATCATTTTATTTTTGTCAACAACATTATATAACATGCCATAATATTTGTCAATGTTACGTTACCTAAGTCGGTATTATCACGGGCGATTAAAGTTATATAAATAGAGAAGAGAATTATACGAACAATGAAGTCTCACTCTTCATGTAACATAACTACTCCTCAGATTTCCATTTTAAAGATCGTTATAAATACAGGATTACCGGTAAACCTACATTACGCTAGAACCGTAATAGCGATAGGTCTGCAATTATACACTGTGCAGATTAATACACACTCCTACTAGCTAAACCGTAAATTATTCTCTTATCTAGAACACCGACCTCAGTTACGGATGGGTATTGTCGTCTGATTTAGTAGTAGAAGGTACTGATTTAATTTCCTATCAAAATACGGATTCCAGTGTTAATGCAGAAAACGGACGCATTAAACAACAACAAAATTAAATCTGCTATTGATTATTAGTATCAATATCAGTGACATGAGCGTGACGGTTCGCGGTAGCCACGCACGTTGAAAACGACCTTCAAATATTTCCAAAGCAGTTTTCTACTTTATTATTATTATTATTATTATTATATTATTATTATTATTATCCCATTGCCCTCTTTCCTTTCTCTCCTCTGAATTCCAACTCATTTCTTCCCGATCTGGCGCTCCTCCTATCTTTCAACTTATTTCGCTGTCCCAGTCCTTGTCTCTCCGGCCATGACAAGTGCTTATCTCTTGTGGCTATCCGTGCCTCACACCTGCCATTTTCCATCAGCGTTTAGGTGTGGGCTTAGTCTGACCACTTCGGAGAATGTTCAGTAGCACTTGTAACCACCTACTATATTCCCCTAATACCGCTGGTCGATAGTTAACATCGTAGATCAGACCAGCTTTATTAGCGGCAGATTATCAGGATGCCAGGTTGGCTCAAAGCAGTTATTATGTTAGAATACATTCTATGCAAAATGTGTCACTATCGATAGCAATCTAATTAAAATTAGCTCCACTATTAGGCTACATGTGGATCTAACACCAGCCAGTTGGAGCTCATGTCCACCAATCAAAACCTTACTTGCAGAATCCTACCAGTGATTTAAAACTAACAACACTGCGTAGTTCCCCAATGTCCAGGTAACATTTCGTCTGTAAATAATAATTTAAATATTGACCAATCACACTTCGCCTTTTATAACGTTATTTGGGAGCATACAAATTCTAAAAATATCGGGTGACTCTATTTTAGTGGCCGCAGTACAGCGAACCATACCAATATGTACGGGGTGGGTTATCAGTCTTCAATTTTACATTAAAAATTATTTATTTATTTATAAAAAACCCCAAACTAAATCAGTCTTCAGTTTTACATTACAAATTATTTATTTTATAAAATAAAACATGTTTTAAGGCATTCGTAATTCACATGAAACATATCGTATACCCTCAGGATAATTCGGAATGTTTTCAAATTATTTTTAAATCACTGGCAGGATTCTGCAAGTAAGGTTTTGATTGGTGGACATGAGCTCCAACTGGCTGGTGTTAGATCCACATGTAATAGTGGAGCTAATTTTAATTAGATTGTATCGATAGAAATATGTAATTTCCAATCAACAAACAAGAGCATCAAAACCAACGACGAAACTAACAATTGAAAGGCCTTTCAGTGTTTAATATTATAATTTTGTTTAACGACCTATTTCCTAATCGGGACTATAGTAAGCTGCTACAGGTAGTAATGACACGGAGACTGGTGCCGATGATGTTGAGAAACGAACTACATTTCGTAACACTTAAAGTCGGAGGAACACTTTTATAGACTGACATACTGACATTAATGAATGATAACGTCACCTATTTCTAACACACACTCGTGAACTATATTTGGGTTTTCACAACTGTCCCCTTTCCTGTCCTGGACGGAGGATAGGAATTTAATAGGGCGGTGCGCTGCTCCTATCCTAGGGTATGCAACATGGTTCTATACCATACTTGTATGCGCTAGGTTTCTAAATTAAAGTGGTGCCAGCGTCTGATGAATGGCATAACGTTCTGTTTCTCCAGGATTATGGAGAGGCGCCCCTGGACTTGGAATCGCCAGGATACGTTTTTATATTGCCAGACTCACCAGACGCTTAACTTTCCCTGTTTAAATACTTTTTTTTATTTTTTTTATTTTTTTTTATTATTTATTATTTTTATTATTATTATTTTTTTTATTTTATTATTATTATTTATTATTATTTTATTTTTTTCCTTCTCTGGTAGAATCGTTGGCCCTTGGGCCTAATTTTTGATGGGGGCACCGAGACTGGAGGGCACGACGGTTGGGTTGGCCGGGGGGGGGGGGGGCTGCTGGGTGGGTGGGGGATACTCCACCGGAAGATGGTTAGGGCGGTAGGCGTAGGCGGTTTTAGTCGTAAGAGTTGTTAGGTTTGTCCGGGGGACTGCCCCCCCCCCCCCCCGGAACCTTCCCCGGTTTCGGCCACACCGAAGTCCCCAATACGATGGGTGCCCCTAAGTAAAACATATTTCCCTATTAAAAAAACCTTTTTGTGGCTGAAGCCTAACCTCTTAGTCACCTGCCACCCCTATTTTGAGGGCTAATTAATATATTAAAAAAATTATTTTAAAATATATTTATATTTAGGACTGCCCGATCTAAATTTGCGTTACAAATTGTTAGTTGTTTGCTGTATATTAAATATTGTTTGGGAAAATAACGCACAAAATTATTTATTGTAAAGTCCTTTTTCCCTGTTTGTTTAAATATCAAAATTGCCCCAGTAATTGTTCTGTCCCAGGTTGGACTACTGGCATCCAGTGGCCGAACCTGGGATAGACATGCTCGAAACCTTCGTGGTATAGGAGCATGTAAATATTTTATTGATTGATTGGACGGAGGAGCCGACTGAGGCCAACACCTGTGCCCAGGACAGGCGTGCGCTACAACAGCTTGTTCTGAATATGCACATTAAACTCTCTGACCTGACCTGACCTGTCCATTTACCGTAAAAGAAAAAAGAAGTCCATAGAACCTAAAAAGAAATAATTATAATAATATGAAATAGTATATAATTACATTTTTTTAAAATGGAACCTCCCAAAACTAAAACAAACAAAACAAAAAAACAAACAAAATAAAAGCACCCCCCCCCCACACACACACCGGGGGTGGGGGCGCACAAAACCCCCAAACAAAACAAAACAAATAACACACACACACACACACACACACACGCACACGCGCGCGCGCGCGTACAACCAAACCCAACCCAACCCACACCAAATAATACCCCCACAAAAAAAACCCAAATAACAAACCAATAAATAATAATATAAATATTGTTAAACAACAACAACTAAGGTTTATTGAGACATTTTGCAACGAAAATAATCTGCAAGCTCGTATGTTTAATTAACTAAATAACTAAAGTGAGTGACAGGCAAACATTGACCTCCAATATTAATTCAAATAACCCGATTAGGGCGTAAAATATGGCTGACAGAAGACCGATAATTCTCTTATTGCAGATAAGGCAAAGCAATGTAACTAAGGAGGTAAATAAAATACTCGATTAAAGTAACCAGGTAAATCAACAAATATTATACTTGTACACATGTGCAGGAGAATGTAATATTTTTATTATTACATTTATTATTTCGTGTATTAGAAAATCATGATGTTTTCACCACCCCCCCCCCCCCCCCCCCCCCCCCCCCCCCCCCCCCCACACACACACACACACCCCCCCCCCCCCACACACACACACACACACTGGTGCTGTCTCTAATATAAGGATAATTCTGATTATAAGCCACTGACCTTAATTATTAGTGTAAATATTTCGGCCATTACAGCTTTCTTTTAAACCTCTAATTTGCATACTATTTACAGTTTTATTTTGCCAAAATGATTAATTTGGGTAGATTCAACATTTTTAAAATTATTATCGTGTCGTTTGTAATAGCTCAAAATTAATGTTATACGAAGCAAAACAGGTTTTTGCCTTGTAAACTACATAGGGTAAGCGGTTAAAAATATAATTATAATATTATATGTTTATTACTAATATTATGACAGTAATGCATTATTAAAAGGTAATATTTAATGTTTTATTCTCAGGGCATTTCCAGTTTAAAACATTACTGTTATTATTATTGCAGGTATTTTAGTCGTCTGCTTTTACTACTATTGCTTGTACTACAACTACCTGACACTCTTCCTTCTAGCGTACTTCCACTACCACATTCACCACCACCACCACCACCACTGCTGCTGCTGCTGCTGCTGCTGCTGCTGCTGCTGCTGCTGCTGCTGCTGCTACTACTACTACTACTACTACTACTACTGCTACTACTACTACTACTACCACTGCTGCTGCTACTGCTGCTGCTACTACTACTACTACTACTATTAAAAATAAAAGTAAAGTTTGTTTTATTTAACGACGCCACTAGAGCACATTGATTTTTTATCTTATCATCGGCTATTGGACGTCAAACATATGGTCATTTTGACACTGTTTTGAAGAGGAAACCCGCTGTCGCCACATAGGCTACTCTTTTTTTCGACAGGCAGCAAGGGATCTTTTATTTGCGCTTCCCACAGGCAGGATAGCACAAACCATGGCCTTTGTTGAACCAGTTATGGATCACTGGTCGGTGCAAGTGGTTTACACCTACCCATTGAGCCTTGCGGAGCACTCATTCAGGGTTTGGAGTCGGTATCTGGATTAAAAATCCCATGCCTCGACTGGGATCCGAACCCAGTACCTACCAGCCTGTAGACCGATGGCCTGCCACGACGCCACCGAGGCCGGTTCTACTACTATTACTACTACTACTACTACTACTACTACTACTACTACTACTAATACTACTACTAATACTACCACCACCACCACCACCACTACTACTACTACTACTAATACTGCTGCTACTACTACTACTACTACTACTACTACTAATAATAATAATAATAATAATACCACCACCACTACTATTACTACTGCTGCTGCTGTGCCTGCTGCTGTTACGACATCTTCTACTACTATGACTACTGCCACTTCTAAGTATTGCCGCCGTTGTTTGTACTACGTCTACTACTACTGCTTCTGCATCCTGCTATTATTATTATTACTACTACTACTACTACTACTACTACTACTACTACTACTACTACTACTACTACTACTACTACTACTACTGCTGCTGCTGTGCCTGCTGTTGTTACGACATCTTCTACTACTATGGCTACTGTTACTTCTAAGTATTGCCGCCGTTGTACTACGTCAGCTACTGCTATACTACTATTATTACCTTTTATTCACAACTACAACAGCTCCTGTTGCTACTGCGACTGGTTACTGTTACTACTACTGTTGCTGCTGCTGCTGTTGTTGTTGTTGCTGCTGCTGCTGTTGTTGTTGCTGCTGCTGCTAGTGTACTACTCATGCCCATAGCTAGGAAGTTCTTTTGATCACAAATGCTCACACAAATTAAAAAAATAAATAAATAGGAAAGTAATATGAATCCTAACTACTGAAGAAACAAAACAAACGGAGATTTTTATTTTGTAAACTTTTGTTTAAAGAAAAAACAAACTTGAAACAGAATGTCTACTTTGCGTTTGTTTCGTTTTCTTTCTGCGCTGGTTTACATAATTATTTCACCAAACAAACAATACATAAAATAAACATCTGATAGCATCTCAACAATCCACGCCGCCCATATTGACTTTTTTTTTTTTACTTTATCAAAAAAGACCTTGTCACAACCTTGGAAATTGTAAGACCATGTGTTATTCATATAACGGAGGACTGCAAAACCGGTTTTATCGGTACGTGGAAGGTTAGCGGTTATTTTTTCTTTCGCAACTACGTAGGCTATTCATTACTATACATATTTCGTTTATATATATATAACAGCGACCAACATTGTTAAATTCATATGTATAAATGTAGCGCAGGACCGAATGAATTTATAACCTGTTTTATCTTCAACATTGATGTCAAAGAAGCCAAACACTATAATCAGTTTGTGTTAGTTTGGTTAATCTGCATTGCCGGATTGCTGTGGAAAAGACGGGTTAAGTTCGCTGATACCTGGGCAGAAATAACCCCATAGGTTTGGCATTTGTGTCACTTTTTTCTCAACTCGGGTTTTGTGGAGAATTGTTTACAGCCAGGTAACCCGTCGGGCACGAAGTACTCTACCAACAAGACAATGCCAGGACTTGACGGTGGTGGGCGAGGGACTTATTCGCTGTTGGACCTCACCTGTAATTAATACGTGGAATACAACTTGTCCCACGCAGGACCCGTTTCCTTGTCAATGTGACATTTCGACACTGACTGTCGGAGGACTTAAAAACACACAGACAAACTCACATACATACTCTTACAGCGTGTGATGAGCGCCGGTTGTGGATTCAGTTTACTTATGCAAGAAAAGTGTTCAAAATGAAAGCAGGATTTGAGGTATGTTTTCTAAACTTTAAAAAAAATTATGTTATCAAAATATTAAAATATTGTATCTTGGACTAACTAATGGTAAATTAAAAAAATTTTATTAAAAAAATTAAAAATTACAAAAAAATACAATATAGTTAAAATTCTAATTGTTTGTGCACTTTGCCTCTATTGATTTATTTTTTTCTCCTAAAAGGTTCATCATTTTATTCCCATTCTGATATCACCTACGTTTTGATATATAATCGCAACAGGTACCTATCTCTTTCACATGTCATACATTTTTAATGCCTTAATTCCTCTCAATGCTTGACAGTCATAATTAACGTTTAAAACATCGTGAAGAAGCAGCCTCTTGTCCCATCTTCTTTTTCCCATTCTAAACCCGTTTCCTAGCTGTAAATCTGTTTTCATTGCCAACTCCCCTGCGTGTGCTGTAACCTCACCGTGGTGCAGGGGTGTAACATTCTCTTTGAGAATGGCCAATACAGCACAAAATTGAAGTTTTTAGTAAATTCAGTATCCGTAAAATTCTGTGATATTTGTGTTTTTGCACAGTTATTTACACTGTTTTTGTTTAAGTCTTGAATTTTTATATTGATGTTGATCATCACTTTATTTATTTGCATTACCATAGTTTGACACCCAATAGCCGATGTATTGTTCGTGCTGGGGTGTCGTTAAACATTCATTCATTCATTCATTCATTCATTGCCAACTCATAATACGATATAACCTATTTCCGTATCCATTCTGTGCAATATATCTTATTTAATGTTCCATTTCCACGTTACATTATGTGCATTTAATGGTATTTTAAGACTATGATCTTAAGGCACACCATGGCAATATTGACCTGGGGATAAAACTCGTAATAAAAAGTCACACCTGCAACCTTCTGAGTTTGGAGGTTTAAGAGACGAATGGAATGGTTAAATCTTTTTAGTCTTCTGTATTTTTATTTTTATATACATTGTGTTATATAAAATGTATCTATATATTACCAGTAGTTGGTCTTATGTACATTTAATTTACTCTTGTAAAAAAAGGGAATTATGCAACAATCCACACCCCCTCTCCAGTGGCGTAACGATGGGTGGGGGTCGGGGCACGTGGGCTATATCCCCCAGTCGATTTTTTTTTTTTTTTACTGTATTACATTTTATAAAATGATACATGCATACATACTGTGAGTTGGCCCCCCAATAGTAGGTTGCCCCCCAATATAAAATGCAGTGCCCCTCTTCCGACCCCACAAACAACAAAAGCCCACCTATCTACATCATAACAAAGTATATGATATTTATGTAGATATTATGTGATTACTGTCAGTCTTCAGTATCCTTGACACAAACACAACGAACAATATGAATCACGTCGATACGGCCCCACCCCATCTTACAATAACTACGGTAAGATCACTAGCAGCCATGATTGTATAAATACCGTGACCGTAGTCATAAAACACCTTGTCTAGACTTGTGCATTTTTCATTTTATGTTCTTTATCAGACCTACAGCGGTTTTATTTGTTTGCATAATTTTCACTACTCGCTTATAGAAATGAACACTTTATAGTGTCTGGCTGTATCTAGCCGAGGACTGGGTGTGGCTTATCCTGTTACGATCTTTTCGGTTGAAATATTCAGATACATGATATGTTTAGTTGCTGAGTTAGCAATGCATTTGAGTATATGGGACCATATCACTGAAACCTATACTAACTAGGTGTGGTATTCTCTTCTTGTTGCTGATAACATTTTAAAATATATACTACTCAAAAGAATTTAAGGGTCAGACGATATTTTCGACATTATTTTCTGAATGTCAATTATATTAGCTAGACCATAATGTCACGCATGGTATTGTTCCATTTTGACGAAAGTGGGTCTAAGCAACCCATAAATGAATTAAAATCCACTGTCATTAACACTGTTGACTAGTTCTAATGGCGAAAACATGCTTACATTTGCACGTAAATTAGGGCGAAAGCGAAAGGTCTGCTAAGTGCCCATAACTTGCTTTTTCACAAAGCGCTTCATTTGTACGCTTTGCACGTGTATTCCATGTTCCCAATGCTGAATTTCCGTATAATTGGAGCTTGCGTTCGTGTACGGTGCCCACTCCAAATTCGACAATGGTACGACGTCAACTGACTATCGAAGATCGAGGAAGGGCTATTGCTTGGCTTCAGGATGGCAATACGCAAAGAAATGTTGCTCTGAGACTTGGTGTCAGTCAGAGTGTCGTTGGCCGACTGTGGCAACGGTACCAAGCAACGAATTCTGTTCGAAATCGTCCACGTTCGGGAAGACCCCGAAGCACTACAAATAGAGAGGACCGCTACATCACCAATATGGCTCTACGTCAACGCACAACCACTGCACGCCAATTACGTGACAATCTGCGGACTGCGACTGGAATTCGAGTGTCTGATCAAACCATACGCAATCGTCTGAGAGCCAATAATCTACGCTGCCGTCGCCAGGCTGTTCGACCACCACTCCTACCACGTCACAGAACGGCCAGACGTCACTGGTGCACGCTTCATCTGCGGTGGCAATGTGTTCAGTGGGGTCGAGTGATGTTCACTGATGAGTCCAGGTTTAGTCTCCAGTTCAACGACGGTCGGGTTCGTGTCTACAGACGTCCTGGGGAGCGCTTCGCTGACGTTAACGTTAGACAACGTCACCGGTTCGGTGGTGGCAGCGTCATGGTGTGGGGCGGCATCTCTATCCACCACAGGACCCCCCTCTATGTGGTGGATGGCAATCTGAATGGAATCCGCTATCTGAATGAGATTATCCGGCCGTTGGTTCTCCCAGGCCTTCAGCAGATTGGCGGCGGGGCAGTTCTGCAGGATGACAATGCCAGACCCCACCGCGCCAGGGTGGTAACGGACTTTCTCAGACAACAAGGTATCGCCAGGATGGATTGGCCAGCATATTCGCCTGACTTGGCCCCAATAGAGGACGCCTGGGACGAATTAGGCAGGAGAGTTCGGGATAACCATGCCCCTCCGGCCAACCTTCATGATCTGGGTCAACTTCTTATGGCAGAGTGGCAGGCCATTCCCCAAGAGTTCTTCAGACGTCTGATCAACAGCATGAGGCAACGATGTGTCGAGTGTATTCGCGCCAGGGGTGGATTCACACACTATTAAACGAATGTTCTAATGTGTAAAATCCATGTTTGACAACCTTCAACTTTGACAGCATGTCATGTGACTTTCTTGTATACAGTGACGTTTATTTGTGTTTTTTTGTAAATATGGAACAATAAATAAAATATTTGGTGTAGTTTACATCATCAATCTAATACACTCTGAAACTTATTTGGTTATAAATTTTTGACCCTTAAATTCTTTTGAGTAGTATATAATATATTAAATGTTTAATGCTATTTTTATTTATCTCCAGTCAACTTTTTATACAACACGTTGGTTTTATAAAAGATATAAAGGAATATATTCAAGTGTCTTTTATTGCCATATACTGCAGATCCTGAACTTAATGCGATAATAATATTAATGCGATAAATACGCGTTTGTGTTATTCGCATTAATAATATGACGCATTTATTTATATGTTTTGTCTGTGTGTCCCACTTTAAAACAAACAAAGATTAAAATTATAATATAGTTATATTGTAGTTGTTAAACAAGTTGTCGTTAATCGGAGGGTTGACTGTAAGTATATATTTTGAGACATCACCAAATTCAAGATACAGAATAGATATTTCTACAAAGAACAGCCTCTATAACAGCCATCTCTCTCTCTCTCTCTCTCTCTCTCTCTCTCTCTCTCTCTCTCTCTCTCTCTCTCTCTCTCTCTCTCTCTCTCTCTCTCTCTCTCTTAATCCACCTGCAAAACACCGGGGTGCCATGAATCATTTAAAGAATGCTTTTATTAGTAACCCTCAAAATGGCGTAAAAAACCCACAAAAAAACAAAACAAAAAACATTTCCATTTATGCCCTACAGTTTGCAGCATGCTCTAATGTCCACCACATACCAAACTGTCTGTTTACAGTCGAACGTTTGGTTAAACATTAACAACACATTTACATAAGCATTGCATATAAACATTATTGACGGGGTCTATTTTTGTACTACAAACGATAAAACTCCAGGTGTCTCAATTAAAATCACCACAGGGAATACTTCTGAACGTAGTGGATTGAATATACTTGAGAACTTAAAAAAATAAATAAAAAATCATTTGAAAGTAGACGGAGGAAAGAAGTGCACAATTTAAAAATAGTATCATATATCACACTAATCAATCAACCAATTTGACACGCGTTTACATTCTCTGGAGGTTCAAGCAGGTATGTCTTGAGCACACTTTTAGTTTAAATAAAGTTTATTTTGTTTAACGAAATCACTAGAGCACATTGATTTATTAAACATTTGGCAATTTTGACATATAGTCTTAGAGGAAACCCGCTACATTTTCCCCATTAGTAGCAAGGTATACTCTGTCAAAAAAGAAACGCATAGGTGATAGGGAAAGAAGAAAAGTGTTTGATTTTACAAAATATCGGGTTTTTTTTTACAATGTTGCTGAATGACCATGTTTGTTAATGTTCCTGGAATAGTACAGCATGCCCAAATGCACCCTAAATTTTTTTTAACACACGTTGTGCGACAATTGCAGGAAATCGGCGTGAAATGGTCAAACTAAATCCCCTCCCAGCAGAAGCGACCACATTGAACACGCTCAGAAGGGATAAGCCACACTTGAACCTGAGGGGGCTGACCAGTTTGCTGTGATTCGATATTCTCATATGCTCTATAGTAGAAAACCTCACTGCATCAAATTGGCTTCAATTCATGCTATACTGAACAGCAAAAGAAAAGCAAATCAGGGTTGTGGTTAGTTTGCAATTAGATTATAAAGGTTCAGTTCTGTGAAATGATAAACGGTATATCAAAATAGAATTCTTCTAAATCTCAATGTGTCAGCGCCTTCTTAAAAAAACTAAATATAATGTTACATCTGAAAATTGTATTCGCGTTTCAATTTGTGTTCAGTATATTTGTTCAAATCGTATATTATGTACCCCACTTAGTGTCCGGCGATTATTGTAAAATGTCCTGTCTTTAAAGGTATCCGGTTTAGAGAGGTTAAGTTCTGTTCTGATTTTAAAAAAAGGACCGTGAAAAATATCCTGTTTTGGGGGGGAATTCCGGTTTACAGAGGGTCCGGTTTTGAGAGGTTTCACTTCATATATCCCTGCATCCCACTGCGGGTATATCTGCCCATGGTGAACCTTAACCTTGTTATTGTAAACCACAGATTCCGACACACCCGCGAGTACAAGCGACAAATTAGCCAGGCAGTCGAAACGACACGTCCGTGTTAACACTATCTCGGTAAAACCCGTTAGTTTTCACCTACCAGCCCAAAGTAACGAGTGAGTGACACATCTGGCACGCACGCGGCGACATGGGAAATGCAAACGCAATTGGGTCCATATGACGTCACGAGTGCCATACAGGTACCCACTGGCCTCAGCGGCACAATGGTAAATGATTTAACGTTGTTTGTTTTTTTGGTTTTTTTTAGGTATATTGAAATTGTTTTTCAGTACCAGCCCCACTACCATTATGCACAGTTAGAGCCAAATTTACATTTTAAAGCATGTTTTTAACTTAAACACGTATAAGGGGGCGGGATTTAATTCAGTCGGTTCAGTGTTCGCATGAGGTGATTGCGTCGCAGGATCGAACCACCTCGGTGGATCCATTCATCTGATTGTTTTTTCTCGTTCCAACCAGTGCACCACAACTGGTCAAATGCCGTGGTATGTGCTTTCCTATCTGTAGAGATGTGCATATAAAAGATCCCTTGCTATTAATGAACAAATGTAGCGGGTTTCCTCTGACGACTAAGTGTCAGAATTACCAAATGTTTGACATCCATTTAATTTCATTTCAACTTACTTTCGTGCTTATATCCAATTAAGGTTCGAGCACGCTGTCCTGGGCACACACCTCAGCTATCTGGGCTGTCTGTCCAGGACAGTGGGTTAGTTGTTAATTATTAATGGTTAGTGAGAGAGAAGAGAGTATAATGGCCTTCCTTACACATACCCACTGAGTCGTTAAAACTCGCTTTGGGTGGGAGCCGGTACCGGGCTGCGAACTCTGTACCTAGCAGCCTTAATTTCGATGGCTTAACCACGACACCACCAATACCGGTGTTTGATGTCCCATAGCCGATGATTAATTAATGTGCTGTAGTGGTTTCGTTAAACAAAACAAAACTTTAACTTTTAAACGCTTAAATACCTACATTTAAGAATAACAGGCTTCGTAAAATCTGGTCCTTAGTAAACTGCTAGATTTAGTGCGGACTTGAAAACTACAATAACATACCAATTCGATATTCTCATATGCTCTATAGTAGAAAACCTCACTGCATCAAATTGGCTTCAATTCATGCTATACTGAACAGCAAAAGAAAAGCAAATCAGGGTTGTGGTTAGTTTGCAATTAGATTATAAAGGTTCAGTTCTGTGAAATGATAAACGGTATATCAAAATAGAATTCTTCTAAATCTCAATGTGTCAGCGCCTTCTTAAAAAAACTAAATATAATGTTACATCTGAAAATTGTATTCGCGTTTCAATTTGTGTTCAGTATATTTGTTCAAATCGTATATTATGTACCCCACTTAGTGTCCGGCGATTATTGTAAAATGTCCTGTCTTTAAAGGTATCCGGTTTAGAGAGGTTAAGTTCTGTTCTGATTTTAAAAAAAGGACCGTGAAAAATATCCTGTTTTGGGGGGGAATTCCGGTTTACAGAGGGTCCGGTTTTGAGAGGTTTCACTTCATATATCCCTGCATCCCACTGCGGGTATATCTGCCCATGGTGAACCTTAACCTTGTTATTGTAAACCACAGATTCCGACACACCCGCGAGTACAAGCGACAAATTAGCCAGGCAGTCGAAACGACACGTCCGTGTTAACACTATCTCGGTAAAACCCGTTAGTTTTCACCTACCAGCCCAAAGTAACGAGTGAGTGACACATCTGGCACGCACGCGGCGACATGGGAAATGCAAACGCAATTGGGTCCATATGACGTCACGAGTGCCATACAGGTACCCACTGGCCTCAGCGGCACAATGGTAAATGATTTAACGTTGTTTGTTTTTTTGTTTTTTTTAGGTATATTGAAATTGTTTTTCAGTACCAGCCCCACTACCATTATGCACAGTTAGAGCCAAATTTACATTTTAAAGCATGTTTTTAACTTAAACACGTATAAGGGGGCGGGATTTAATTCAGTCGGTTCAGTGTTCGCATGAGGTGATTGCGTCGCAGGATCGAACCACCTCGGTGGATCCATTCATCTGATTGTTTTTTCTCGTTCCAACCAGTGCACCACAACTGGTCAAATGCCGTGGTATGTGCTTTCCTATCTGTAGAGATGTGCATATAAAAGATCCCTTGCTATTAATGAACAAATGTAGCGGGTTTCCTCTGACGACTAAGTGTCAGAATTACCAAATGTTTGACATCCATTTAATTTCATTTCAACTTACTTTCGTGCTTATATCCAATTAAGGTTCGAGCACGCTGTCCTGGGCACACACCTCAGCTATCTGGGCTGTCTGTCCAGGACAGTGGGTTAGTTGTTAATTAT